>NW_024582446.1:1733692-1788499 GCF_018398535.1 Haplochromis burtoni
TTTAACACAAATCAAATTCATCTAGACCGGGACGTCAAACTCATTTTACATCATGGGCCACAGCCCACTTTTATGTTAATTAACTGTGACTTAACTACTTTGGTAAAGTACAACTGGCCATGTGGATGTCTTTATCAGCAGAAAAAGCTGTAAAACGTATGAAAGTAAAAGTACAAAATGTATGCCTCCTTCACATTTTACAAACCCATCCAGTGGCCCAGATTAGGACCCTTTGCCAGGCCAATTCTGGGCCCCGAGCCTTGGCTTGTGACACCCCTGATCCAGACTGATTTGATGTAAGTTGCCCAGTTCTGGAGATTAATTTAATTGCCTTGTTACCCAGTTGGGCTTCTCGAGAAATCATGATGTCTTTGCTCCAAACTTTATCATAAGCAGTTTTAAGTACAACAGATGTCTATTCATATTAATGTACAGAATTCACCTGCTTGCTGCTACTACTGCACATTCACCCAGTGTATATACTATATGTATGTATATATATATATAATGTTCTTCCTCTACACCCCCCCCCAATTTTTGCACATGTCGAGTAGCGTGTCAGGCTACATTTCACTGTGTGTTATACTTGTATAACTATGCATGTGACAAATAAAGAACCTTGAACTTGAACTTGAACTTGAACTAGGTTTTTCTTGACATCTATGGAGACAGACTAGCAACAGGTTAACTATTAATGGTGGCTGTGAGCTATAATGTTAGCTAGCTGAACGCTTTCATTTGATTGAATTTGTAGTAAAGTTTGTGGTGAAGAGCAGTGCATCTATTGAAAATGAACAAATTAAAGTACTGTTTTTTTTTGTTTTTGCTTTCATGTTGGCTAATGCTACTTGAGTCAAACAGATTGTGTGATCCTTACATTGCGTAGGCGCGTGTGATACCACACGTGGCTCTGTGTTTGCTGTAGAAACGGTTCTCGAGGTCAATTTTGGTTTCTCCAATGAGATCATCAGTTCCCACCAAGTCCCAGTCATAAATTGACACAGTTAATGTGGAATCCATTGGGAATGTGGCCTCCACATCAAAAGATCTAATAAGAGACAGATTTTAGTTTTAAGGTTTTAATTAAAATTCAGTATATTCACAAAAAATAAAAACTTCGTAAGATCGTATAGATAAGGCCATGCTCTAAAATTACTTACTTGCCAAACAGTGGGTTCAGCTGTTTTGAGATGTAGTTCTCTTTGTCTTTTATCTCTGTTTTTCCCAGTTTTATTGCAATGTAGGGGTCGGCTTTACCGTTTATGTCTGCTGGATGCAGATCAGTTGCCTACGAAAAAAAATGGATAAATCTGAGTATGATAATAATAAGTAAGTCTAGCATTCTCGGCTATGACCGGTAACCAGCCAGTCAGCCTTAAACATTTCCAAATGTGGGTGGGTATTTGAAAGAAACTCTCAAAGGCAAAGTGGCTAAAGCTAACGTATGCAGAGCTCAGAACCATCCACAAGCTAGCACCCTTGGTATGAACCTGACTATGAGCACTCAAAGGAGCTAAAGGACCTCTTCCCAGGATATTGAAATAAATATTCACAGCAGAGCACATAGCTTACCCTGATGACATAGATCCGAACAAGGACGTTAATGGGATCATTGCTAGGAATGTTATTAAACATTCCCATGTTGGAATCAAAGTTCATGTCTCTTGGCATATCATCCGACACTTTGTACATGCACAGCGAACCCTGAATTGACACAGCGATACAAATGAAAGGGCATTCAGAGGAAAATATGAAAGAATTATTTAAAGAGCTTTGACTTTCATCATCAATGAAAAAGAAGAGACAATTTCTTACTTTGAATTTTCCAACAATCCTATCTTCATCTGTCACATTCTGATCATCATCATCACCGGCTTTTCCCCTGTACAGGTTAAAACTGTGCAGCCAGTCCTCAAAGTTACCAAAGTCGCTTTCCAGTTCCTTAGGATACACCTGAACACAGATAAGTGTATATGTAAACACATAAATTAGGTTTGGAATGACTTGTTTTCTAAGACCGTGTCTGTATGTCGCAGTCACAACTGTATACCTTCAGCTCATCCAGCTTTGGCTTTTTCTTCTCATAAGGGTCGACTGCCGGTTTCTTCTTATCTTTCTTTCCTTTTCCCTTCTTTGTGCCTTTCACAGGAGAGTCATCAGGTTTGATATCTGAGTACAGGTTAGTGGTGAGGACACAGGGACAGGGAGAAGGAGCAGAGCGCTCGAGACATGAATTCCACATGAAAGTTGCCATTACGATACAAAGCAAGCATGCCATTGAACTCCTGAAGTATAGAGTTCAGTGAGAATGCTTGGTATTGTGACGGGATCCTCCAGGTAAGCTGTAGGTATTGGCTGATTCTTTATTGTGTGCCATGCTCCATCATCTTTGTGTTTTTAGTCACTGTCTTGTTATTGACAACTTTCATGGCTAGCATATGACAAATATGCATGTACGGGAGAAGAAAACAAGCAATTGTCCTACGAATGGAAATTTGGATTCATGTCAGCATCTACATGGAGGCATTCTTGGGCTATGAAGGCTATGAGGTTCACTACTGCACTGTAGAACAAAACAACAGAGTTAGTGAGCTAATAAAGGATGAATTTTAAACTTAGGCACACGTGTCAAACTATGAACATCACAGATTTTTATTAAAGCACATAAAAACAATATTCAGCAAACACAAAAACATATGGAGATGCAATTAGTGGATTTTAAAACTGATGACAAAAAGAAGAAATTTAAGGTTTCTTTTTTTTTTTTTTTTTTACCTCCACCATCTGCAATGTCCATGTCATCTTTGTCCTCTGAGTCTGAGAGAGCTGCCTCTTGAGCCTTGAGTGACTGAAAGAGTAAAGCTCTATTTCTTAACTGTCTAGACCAAACAAAACCTCCTACTTATCAGCTATAGTATCAAGGTTAAGATCCATTAAGTCTAAAAAAAGTCTTGAAGAAAAATTCAATCAACAGCACTGTGCAAAAGTCTTTAGCTGCCCTTTATTTTGAAAGGAAATTTGAAAATAGTTGCAATGATTTACTGAAACATGCAAACAAATACAGAAATGTTGTATATAAAGAAAGAACTATTTGTAAAGATTGAATGAGCTTGAACGTTAATATTTGATACGATCACCTTTATTCTTCAACACAGCCAAAGCTCTCTTAGGCAAGATTTCTTGTTATTTCTTTAAATAATTTTCAGGAATAGTTCTCCTGGATTTATGAAGGACATTCAAAGCTCTT
Organism: Haplochromis burtoni; assembly: GCF_018398535.1. NCBI lineage: Eukaryota > Metazoa > Chordata > Actinopteri > Cichliformes > Cichlidae > Haplochromis > Haplochromis burtoni. The sequence continues at coordinate 1,736,940 of NW_024582446.1, forward strand.
CTCTGAATGTTGACTGCCTTTTGTTCCATTCTTTGCAAAGATTATCCCACAATGCATCAGTAATGTTGAGGTCCGGGAAGGCCAGTCCATGACTGATAGTGTCTCAGTGTTGTACCTCTCTCCCGATCTCCTTGATCCATACTGACAATGATTTGATCCAAAAGCTTCAAATTAGAATTCATAACCCTATTAGACATATTATTACTGATTTTCAGCTCAGGTCTTGTGTTATTTGGCACACCGCAGCCTTTTCTCCCTGTTTCTCTTCCTTAATAAGAATGGCTTCTTGACAGCCATCCTTCCACCGAGAGCATTTCTGATGAGGCTTGAATGAGCAGTAGATAGATAGACCTAAGGAGATGCATCTCGCAGATTCTGTGTGATTTCTTGCTGGCCTTTTTTCCTACTTCTTAATGATATGACGATAGTCTTTAGGCCTGCTGCTTTTGATTTTGTCCTCCACTTTTACCAGTTTCTTTAATTTTTTAAAGGACACATTGCACATAATGGCGATATATGCAAAGTTTTTGGCTAATAACTCTTTGGGAAACGCCTTTTTCGTTCAAAACACTTGTTCATCCCTCGTTCCACCCTAGGTCTTTTTATGTTATATAGGTCATTGATACCAAATAAAGAAAAAGCAGTTTCTCGGAAAATGGTCACATAGAAGAACTGGACTCTAAATAAGTAAAAAAGCAGCCAATATCCAAAGAAAAACTCTGAAAGTCCCACAGAAATCCTGGAGCACTATTGCTCAAGAACACTTTAAAAAAAATTTAAAAGACAGGCAGTAAGCAAAACATAAAGAAATGAGACACAACTCAAAACTTTCGTGTAGTACTGCATCATCATACTTTGCAACATTGTTAACATTATATAATCAGTCAAAATAAGACTTGTTACCTCTGTCAAAGTTTCAATGGAAGCGAAATATTTGGACCACCAGTCCAGCATGCTCTCATCAAGTTCCTCCTCCTCCATCTCATCACCCTTCTTCCTCTTCTTTTTCTTCCCTTTGCCATCCTTGTCATCATCCTTTGTATAAAAGTAACACAGATCTTTTGATTAAGGCTTTGAGACATCTTGATTCACCGTGATATAAAATAATGCAGTTTGATTTATAAATCAAGCAAGCACAGATCTCTACTCACCTCAACTTTGACCACAGCATCAGAGCCCTACAAAGGAACACCAGATTGTGTTTACTTTGTATTTTTTATCTCGATAATTTTCAAATTTTCAAAAGTTACACTTACACAGTCAAGTTTGACAACAGTTTCCACTTTCTTAAAAGAAGGCTCAGAATCCATGCTGACAACAATAATTTCCTCTGAAAGAAAAAAAAAATCATCATCACAAACTGTCAGACAATACTGTGTGGCGCAAACATATATTCTACTTTTCTATTATTTGATACCTGTAGTGGACCAGTTGTTGGCTTGCTTCTCAGCTCCCCTGTAGATGAACTTCCGCAGAGTGGTGACAGCATGAGAGCCAACCAAAGTGTAGCGGCCAAAAGCTCTACAGTCCACTACTCGGATGTTCAGCGGCGGGTGAAGCAACTCATTTTCAGGCAAGTCCTGACACACAAAATCCAGAGTGAGTTCTTGCAGAGCAGGTGTGGTGGCTGACATGAGTCAACCCAAGCTTCAGTTCTATGTTTGAACGCAAATGCATTGACGGAAAAATATATCAATAGTGCGAGTACGGTACCACTTCAAACCACTTGACAAGAGTGCTGAAGTTGGGGTTTTTCCTGTAGTTGGAGATGAGGGCAGACTGAACTCCCTTTCCAGCACATTCAATGTCCACACGAGGCCGGTCCACCTGGGCGAGATTCACCCTCTTCAGGTCCCTCAAGCCCCAGAACAAAACCTAAAGAAAAGAAAGGTTAGCTGACATTACAGATGTTTTACTTTCTTTCAGTGAATGTCCGTCAGTTAACAGTCAAAGCTATTCTGAAGTCTTTACTTCAATCCTGTACTTGCTGAGCACTGGTCTGATCCCCAGTGGTACTGGGAGGATTGGGCCACGGTCTATATCTGTAGGACCATCTATGGGAGGTAGGTCAGCTTTTCCATTGGGGCCAATCTAAAGGACGATATAAAGAACTATGAAGCAAATGAAGTGATGGAAGCATAAGCTCACAGGTTGATGTTGTCTGTACTTTGGAAAGCTAACCTGCAGCAGTTCAAAGGCTGCCAGCATTTCTCCAGCAGTGCAGTTTCCACGGTAGATCTGATAGTACTCCAGTTGGGGAGGAAAACGTGGGGGACCGTAGTGCTCATCAGCCATTTTGACCACAGGCTTAGCAAAGGTTCTGCCCATGAAGTCAGCTTTACCCTGAAAGCAAAGGACCAGACGCAGTGAAAAATCTGATTATTTTAAAAAATGCTCTTCTTGGCTTACCGTATTAGTGTTTATATTGCAATGAGTGCATTTAAAAAAGCAATTAGAGAGCTGATTGTGAAGTAAGTAGTCCTATTAGCAGGAAGAAACATGGCTCAAGGTGCACATGTTTCACACTAGATAAAAAGGACTGAAGATAAAAGACAAAGTAAACAATGAAAGATCCCTAAAATAACCAGTGAACTGCAAAACAGATATGCATTTATGCACATTCAGAAAATGAGTGAATATTTAATCATTGTTTCTATAAAAAAAAAAAAAAGAACAAAAGCAACTTAATCTTTCTTGCAGTTAGTGGTTATAAAAAAGTCAAAAATCCTGTTGGTCACATACAAAAGCACAAGTTTTACTTAAAGGAATGCAACAGGGATAAGTTAATCACGAGGGTCCATCAGGTCCTTATGGACATATCTTATTCCTCTTGCATGCCTTTCAAAGGAATCTACTCTGCACACATGACAGTGCTGCTACAGTACATCAAGCCAATCCACACTCTACTTATCCAAAGGGTCATCCAAAACAATGGTGTTTTTGTCAGGAGATAATATAAAATAGTCAGTCAGCAAACAAATTCCTTCAGATATAATTCATGTCAGGTTGCTATGGAGACAAAGACAAACTCAATGAAATCAACCCAACCATTTATGCAAAAAAAATGTAATCATAAAAATAAAAATATTGCGGGTATACCGCATGCTACTTTTAGTCTCTCGTGACTAGGTTAGTCATACATTTCAACATATAAAGATGAAGGATCATGGTAAGACTGCTGTCGAGGTTTTGCCCACATTATTATAAACAGAGAGGCCTCTGTATATCAAAATAACCCTTACCACTGTGTCTTGATCATAGAGCTCAATGACAATAATAGGAGGGTCATCTCTCAGTTCACTGGCCTCCCCAAACAACTCCACATTCTCAAAAACCAACAGCTGGTCCCACGTGGGGCAGAGGGTCTCAGCCAGCACCTGCAAGAAGACAAAACGTTTAAAGTGATCGAGAACAGGTTTTCAAGTACATAAAATTTCATGCTAACAAGTGATCTCATTAAAACAACTTTTGATCTTGCCCACCTCAGTGACTTGGCTTTGCGATGAGAAGAAAACTCTTGCAAATGGATCGGACAGACCTGTGCTGTCAGCGGCGAACAGGCTGCGAGCCTGGTACATGTGGACCCTCAGCTGGAAGATTTGTTTCACTACAGAGAAGTAAAATCTCATAAGTGACCATAGAAGTATATAACAGTATATGTAATTCTTGCCTACGTTAGATTTAGAGATATACTTTTTCTTTTTTTGCCATGCACTCCATATAAAAGACAGGTTGCAGCTTCCAGGTGTAAAAAAAGAAGCCAAGTAGCAAATCCCTCTAATGACCAGCAGGAGGTGCCATTATGGTTTGGAAATTATGTGTGATTGTTCGTTACTATTAAGGTTCAGAAAGACAATAAAGGCCACCTTAAAGAAATGAAAACTTTGTGATTGATGAGTTTCTATTGAATGGGTGATTAATGTCAGTCAAATCCACCTCTCACTCATAAAGACCAGTTTTACACCAAGATACAAATCTCTCTAAGGCCTCATGACAAGACCTCACTATCCAGTGGGTGACAGCATAGTGACTATGACAATCTAAACAGAGTCTATTTTGTGAGCATAGCATGTCCACCCACCTGCAGCCAATCAGAAGAAAGCTGGCTTAAAGCGAGGAAGGCCATAAAAAAGAGTAAATATAACTATATGGTAAAGGATAATTTTGAACTGAGATTCTCACAAAGCTAATCTAGTAAAGTTGAAGAATAAATTTACACAGCTGTGAATGGGTATAATTTGTCCCTTTAGCCACAGTGTGAATGGTAGATATCTGTTATGAGAAAAGCTGGTGTAAGGTGAGCTGCAAAATGGCCTTACTCATGTAGGTGAGGCTGATGGGTGGTGAGGCTGGCAACCCGGGTCCTCTGGACAACTTATTTTCCTCAAATCCATTAGGTAAGCCACTCAGGTAGTCTTTGCGCTGCCTGCTCAGACCCAGCCACAGATAAATCTCTATCTTGGATTGCACTGTCCACCCAGCTGGTCCAAAGCCCTTTTTACCAGGAATCTTTACAAGAGGAAAATACAAAACACTTTAGCTGCTGAAGAACACAGAATACAGATAAGGAAAAGTTTCATTATAGACTGGGAGTTTGTATCAGAATAGATTAGGTACTCGCCCTGAGAAAGATTGTTTTGACTTTCCCACAGTCTTTTCCCTTCTCCTCGTATATGCTGGAATAAAGGATGTCCTTAGAGGGGACACGTGCATAAGCAATACGCTTTCCATTGCTTATCATCCATATGAAAACATCTGGAACGCTGTGTTGAGGCTGCAATAAGAATGAGTCCTCATTTAAATATGTTACTGAATAACCACTATAGAACATACAAATGCACCAAAAAAGATTATTTGTAAATAAAGACATAGACATAAATCTCACTTCCTCAGCCAGAAAGCGCAGCTTCGACAGGAAGTTCTGAGCCAGCTTCAGCTTATCTCTCACTGTGCTTTTTTTCACCTGTGACCTCATGGTCTTAGCTTGCTGACCAATGGCCTCCTAAAAGGAGGAAGAGGTTCAGCAGTTAGCACAGTACAAATATAATCAATAGGTGGGAACAATAAAGATTACTCTTTTGAGTTTACGTACCACTTCCGACAAGCACAGCTTCAGTCTCTCCTTGTCAAGTTTGGTTCTGCCCGACTGACTCTGGTCCTTGTTTGCCAATGAAAGAAACTGACTGAAAGAGTTAAGGTTTGGTGAGTGCAAATGTTTACAATCATTAAAAACATTTCATGTGCAGCTTAGGTTTGTAACCACAGACCTGCATCCTTGGCTGAGTTCCTCAAGAACACCTCTAAGCCTGCGCTCGGGATAGGCCTTCTCTGTTTTAATGATCTCTTGCACATCATTTAGTCCATCCTCCTATGAAAGCAACATAACGATAATGATTTAAATTATGTTGGCGTTGACTTAGACAAACTTAGCTTTAAGTTAATGCATGACTTGCCAGTTTATCAGCAATATTGTCAATAATGTTGGCATTATACAGCCTCCTTCTCTGGTCTTGCCACCAGCTCTTGATGTAAATGCACGGCTTCCTCTCAAAATATGGCAGATGGAAATAATTTCTGTGGATTAAAATTAGAGCGTATCTAACATGTTGTTTTTTTAAAATACCTAAATCAATACTTCTAAACTGTTTTTACAATCTTTTAAATCAAAGCAAGAACTAAAAACTTTTGTATTGTATGTGATATTATTGCTCTGACCGGTCTGTGATGACAGGTTTCATGGGTGGGGTTGTTGCCACTGACTGCAGGTCTCCATCGTCGTCCATCTCCTCTTCACTGGAATTGTTGATCAGTTCAGTTTCCTCTTCGTCTCCATCACCCTTCTTCCCCTTTGTTTTTGGTTTGACAACTCCATCGTTCTCATTTCCATAATAACCTGGCAACAACCATGATGTTAACAGTTAAACCATAAAAGATGCAGTACTTACTACATATCCAGCAATTATAGTATATATGTGATTCTATATTTTTTAAAAACTACAGCAACACAGCTATTATTCTAATATAGTAATGGATAAAACAGTGTAAGGATATTTAATAAAGGTCATTAGGCATGCTAATTTCTCAAAAGAAAGTCTGCTAAACACTAAAACTGACAACGAGGTGATGGAAAGTACCTATGGTGACCTCAAAGTGTATGGGCTTATCACCAATCTTTCTATCAACCATTGTGGCCTCCAGGAAGGAACTGAAGAGGAAAAATTCCTCAACCTTTCCAGTGGCGATCTGTGAAAACAAAAAATGGAAAAGTATAATCATCTGTAAATGAATAAAGACTTATATAAAGGTGGCATCAATGTAAAACAAAAAAAAGGTTAAAGCACTTTTCATTACATATTGACAACAATCAATTTATCCCATATTATGAGGGATACCACTGTGTTTAGCCACATTGATGCAAACAGCTATTAATAATACACCAGGTACTATTAATAATTCACAGTAATTGCAGGCACATAACCCATCAGTAGGAGAAACAGTTGGCTCCATCTGCATGACTGCCCATCCAGTCAGGCATTCACCTCTGAGATGTTGGGTATTCCCTCCATCTGCACGTCTGTGGAGCTGGTAATTTCAGGGGAGGAGGTGTCCAGGAGCTCCATGCCAAGGCTGATGAGCAGACGGGCTCTGAAGGACACGCCCTCTCCAAGTCCATCATTTAACTCCTGGTATTCGTCCATCAGGGTGTAGGTACGAGTGGAGCCATACATGTTCACCCAAGCAGGCCCAAGAGTCGGAAGGAAGCCTGAAAAACAAAGAGAAAAGGGGATTTTAATCTAATAATTTGCAAGAGCAAAACTAACTGACATGTCAAAAGAAAATCTTCTGCAGTTAATTTGTGGAGAAGATATTTCTTCAAACATTTAAAGTTGCATCACCTTTGTCCCCATCGTTAGAAATCTTGCGCAGGTCTAAGAAGTGCGTTCCTATCGCAACATCATTCACTTTATCCGAATCTCGGAGCTGGATCTTTATACGTTTGCAGAGTGGTGGAAACATCTCAGTGAAAACAATTTGCTCGTTCCAGATAGGCTCATAGCAGCTCTTCTGAACTGATGTTTTCCCCTGTAGCAATCACACATTGTAAACTTATGTTATGTCAGTGAGATTTAGATTTTGAGCTGGATGAGAAAAAAAATGCTACATAGGGGAACGAACGCATGGCAGCTTTGTTAGCACTCACCTTCTGCCCAGCAAACTGTACTTGGACATAAGGATCAACCAGGTCCTTATTTTCTCCTATGAAGGCCTTTTTCACATTCGCCATGATGCTGGTGTTCATTCTGGGGAGCCCCTCAGCTCTGTAGATCTTCAAGTAATAACGAGCCCACTGCCTCTCTGCAGGCACCCCCTCAGGTAATAAGAGATTCCTGAAATAGAGAGATAATATATTTTCTTCACTAGTTTCAAATGTTAAAAAAAAGAATACATCTGTGTTTTATTTACCCATCTATGTCATCTTCTTCAGATTCATTTGCCTTGTGTGGAGTTTTTATAGTGTCCCCTTTAGCCACAACTGCAATATCACATTTAACGTAGCCCTTACAGCCAGCTGTGATGTCATCAGGGTCAGACAAGAGAGCCCATTTGTGGTAAAACTGATGATCTACAAGTCAAGGAAGACATATTTATTAATGCATTTGTATCATTAATGTAGTGATATTTTTAAAAAGCTGATCTCGATTAATTCTTTACCAGGCTGGGAGTAGATTGTGCCTACATCCATTTTAAAACTTCCAACCAGGGTCCCACTACGCAGAAGATTTTTGGAGTGCACTACCTATAGTTTGGTTTAGGGAAGTAAACAACACAGGGTTTAGTGCGCTTGTGAAAAGGAACTGCTATCAGTGACTTTTACATTTAACTATAAGGAACGGGACGACTCACAGACACTTTCAGGATTTTGTCAAACATAACATCTGGAGGGACGTGGAAGTCGAACACAAAATACTGGAGATTAAAAGAGTTTTAATGACAATGATGCACAGTTGCCCTTTTAATAAACTTTAATAAAGTATTATACATGATGTAATGACAGACTCACTTCGTTGTAATATGGGCAGTTGGTTGATTCCTTCATTGAGGTGTACTTTTTATCTTCTCCGATCTCCACGCAAACCATTGGATCCATGTTCAAGCCCACCAGCTGTCTGGCTTCAATCACTGTCACACTGACCTGGAATTAAATAATCAAATGTTTTGCTATTGTTTAAGAAGCACTACATTAAATATAAAAACATAAATACACTCAATAACAACTTTCCCTTGCCTGATAGTCTACCGGTCTTCCAGAGCTGGGCTCCATCTTGATGTCTGGCTTTGACCTGCATCGCAATGTGAACGTGGTTAATGTAGAGTGAGACAGACGCAAATAAATGACCTTCATTGTCATTATACAATGTATAATTAAAATAAAAATAATAAATAATTAGAATTAATACAAATAGGTAAGTAACTAAAGATAAAAAATAAACACAGCGGCATTGTGCACAACTTAGCTAGCGTAAAGTGTTTATAGTCAAGTGTGTAGTGAGGTGGAAACTTCAGTAGTGGAAGCAAATGCTAGGATTAACTGTTCCTCAGTCCACTCGTTCTCATTTTTATTGTTCTGAATGGTTTTGCAGGATGGCAGCAGTTTGAACAGAGATCCAGGGTGTGTATCTCTGTTGCTGTTCATGCACTACAGAACTCTTGCCTCTTATTAGACACGTTGGTGGTGACAGCTGTGACTGAGGCCAGTGAGATGGTGTCAGGGTCCACGCCTCCTCCCATGAACATGCCCTGGCGATCCAGGTCCTCTGTCTCCAAAATTGCTGGCTCATCTGTAGATCAAATAAAAGACACAGAGTGAGGAAAACGAGTTATTTTAGTAGCAGCGTTAATTCCAAGAATGTCATTACAAGAGAAGACCCCAAAATACCTTCAGCCTCTCCCAGTAGAGACAAAAGAGAATACAGCAGGTAGCCTGACTGCTGTGACAGTGGCAGTCCAGTATTTACTTCAGGAAATAAAGCCAAAATACTACCCTTCCCAGATTGATACCAATGCCTTACACCATTAATAGTAGCGACATTATACTAGTTGTTTTCACCAAGAGGACACAGAGAGATGAAACCATAGAACATAATTTGAAACCCATCCTGCTGACCTTTTGATATGATACATCTACCAATTAGAAGCAACAGTGCAGGATTAATTATCTAATATCCAAATAGCTATTAGGCTATTGAAATGTTAACAAGATTGGCATATAAAAGCTGATATTTTGTATTTTATATTCAGGATACTAATACATTTTGAGTGGTTGCTGGGTTTTGAGTTATTTTGACCTAATCATCCATGATGGCCAATACCTCCATTTCTGTCCTCCTTTTGTCCACGGTTCTTACTGCGCTTCATGGTTCACGACAATCATCGAGTGCTCTGTGAAAAAAATAAAACAATAAAAATTTCATAACAATTTTGTACTTTTCTTTTTATCAATATGAGTGAACTAATGGTCTGTGCGTTTTTTGTTTTTTGTATATTTTCTGTGCATGTTCTGTTGCCAGAAACAGCAACCAAACCCATTCTTCAGTAACACACCTGCAAAACCACAGCAGAATAAACCATGGCACTTTACTATTGGCCTGTGCTGCAGATAGAGGCTAAATTATTAGGACTGTTTAAATTAAATGCTAAAACAAACAGCAAACAAAAAGCAAGTGTAAGGACAGAACACAGCACAGAAGGTGTGTAAGAAGAAGGGTGTCACCATACTACCACACCCCGGATTACCCTTAAAAAGGGCCTTTTCAATTATTTAGATTGGCTGACCTTAATACATGAATTGGAGGGGATACATTTCACATGCATTGTGAAAAATAATACACTTAAAATAATTAATTTTGGAAGTGGCACACTGTGGGGCAGGTGCCAGGATAAAAGAAAACGTAAGGACATGATTAACAGCTTGGACAATGGAAAATTCAATTTTTCCCTCATTTATCTGAGATTTAAAAAAATATACGGAAAATTGGATTTCTGTGGTGTCAATTAACTAGCATGTGTCACCTTTTCTAGCTGTTTTGAATTTTGCTTTTTTATATTTTCAGTTTTCACTAATATCCAAAAACAAAGCAATATATTACAACACTTTCTGTTGAATGTATAAAGCAAGCATCAATGCTTCAAACTGCTCAAACCAATACCAACTTAAGCACTCTTATGAGATGCACACTTAGAAAATTTAGAATAACTAAAAGAATGAATATTTTTGCAGCTCTGAAACATAACTTTTTTTTAACTCAACTGAATCTAATCTACCAAGCCACGAAAGGGTTCCTCATCAAAGAAACAGTCTTTCAAGTATATTGCAAAAACACTGAGGCCTAATTGCCAAAGTTATTTGCACAGTACAGCTGATCTTTCACTTAACTTGGTGTTGCTAAGGACTTCAAATAATCTGATCATACATACCATACAGAAGGAATGATTCCCCTGTGTCCTTCCTCTAAGCAGGCTGTTATTTTTTCCTCTTTTTTTCCCTCTGGAAATGGCAAAAACACTACGTAAACATTTTAGACATTTGCGCAGCACAAAGAATAAGGCTACAAAGTAAAGTTGCGCAGAAAAGAATTTGGTTTGTCTAAGTCTAAAGTTGGGCAGGAGTGATGTGATACACCAATGAATAGTGCATGAGTGTTGAACCCGAGACTGGTAACTATAACTAGGGACCGCTGAGAGACGTCACTGTCTGCCAATCCACACAGGCTCTGTCTGCTACAAAGGATATATGTATTAAGCTTCTTTTTTTAAATATATATATAAATATATCTAAAATATTTCAAATGAACGAGATAGTTCATGATCATTCTATTGTAGTGAATCTTCCTAACATAGCCTGCAAAGCTTCAATACCACTACTGGAAAGTATGTTTTAAGTACAATTTAGAAAGTATGTTGCACTAAATAATAATCAAGTTTGCTACAATGTGAAGATAAAGACAATTCTAAGATTTTCATAGTGTTACCATAAGTTAGGGTTGTATAAAAAAATCTACTGGAAGTGCTTTAAACTGTGTGAACTTTGGGTAATCAGTATATTGCTGTGTAACGAGTGATAGGATTTCATGGAAGTAACCAAAATGTCAGCCCATCCTAGCCGAAAGAATGCTGCCTTTTAATCATTAATAAGGTGCTGCGCACAATTTGGTCCTGGGGCACACATGCATTTTCTTTTATCATCATCGTGCAATTGCCAAATGATGTCAAACCATATTTGCAATGCCTTGCGTTTCAAATCCATTTAAGTTTGAGCAATTTCAAAGATGACCTGAATTTTGAGTCACTGTTGTTATTTCATTAGGGCTATTTACTTGAAAGATTAAGGAACCAGCATGTGTTTTTAACAGGGGGAGTAGAAGTATTTGCCAAAAGCCTTGATTGTGTTGCATTATTTTGCCGACCTGAGATATGCTTTAGCAACTTCTATTCAATGCAACTTCTCTTGCATGCTGAAGTACAACTCATCATCTCATCAATTACACATACAGCCAGTCTGTAAGCTATACGTCAAAGTCTAAAGTTCCTAGTATCCGATGAAACAAGTCCCTAAATTATTTAGATGGCCCAGTCAGTGTTGCATGTGGCAACCTCATTAAGAGGCAGTATCACTGTTCACAATAAAAGAAATAGATTTGCTTGCAGGAAATAACACAAACACAGTATCTTTGTTATCATGTAGGGAAAAATGCCTATGGATAACACTCTTAATTAAATGATGCAAAGACTATTTTAAGTGATGCATGTATGAAACTATTTTGGGGAAATGCATTTCAAACAAAACACTTTTTAACTTTGTGCAGTAGCTTCCTTGTTTTTACCTAGATCCGTAACAGATATATTCTTTTCCCACCTGCGCAGTGGGAAGTGTCAGCTCAGTGACACCAGCCTGTGGTGTCACTGGTGTCTGTTGAGGGATTCTGCTGTTAATTACATGATTCAATACCAGCTAAGAGGGGTTGAGGAGATGTCCTAGTTCCTCCAGGAGAGCTAACCGTGTCACCAATAGTGCAAAGTTACTGGTTGCCCCTGCTGTCTCATATACTAACCTCATTCTCTGATAGATGTTGTCATCAAATTCAACTTTAAGCACAGAAGATGACTCTAGGGACCAAACCAGTCTGCCATCGCTGGTGTTTCTGTTTTGACAAAGAACAAAAATTAACATGAATTAATAATTTCCCATAGTTTTTGTTTTGTTCTAGTGTCTCTGTGCTCTTCTTTTTTTCTCTACTCTTTCCTCTTACCTTCTAGCTTGTTAGAGCAGAGGGCTAATCCAGGTGCTGCTGGGTGTCTCTTCCTGTTATAAGGGAGTTCTTCCTTCCCACTGTCACAATTGCTTTCTCATAGGGGATCATCTGATTGTTGGGCATTTCTCGCTAATTTTGTAGGGTTTTGACCTTGCAATATTAAGCGCCTTGAATAAAATCAGATTGAAGTGGACTTCTTTATACAACATAAGAGTTTCAAAACACAATAACTGTGCAATAAAAGAAAGCATTATCTATATTATGGATGAATATTTAGGTAACACTTATGAATATGCATGAGAAAGTGACACCTTTGACAATGTCGTCTAGGATGAGTCACAGATGAGTCACAGAATGAATTGATACCAATCATGCAACCTTATCCCATGTAGGTCCAGTGTCCAAAGACCTCTTTTGGCTGTTGGTTGTAGATTGGTTATCAACATCTTATTCATGCTCCACTGACTCTGTGGGGACACCAGCTGACTGTGGTGTACTATATCATTGGGGCACATTTCAGACTGTTTGGATGACGACTCTGGCAAGCTTGACCAGTGAAACACAGCCACAGGGCATTGTTGGTGGTGGTGTTGAGTTGGCATTGTGCTAACTAGTCAGCAAGTAGGGCCTGGGTGTATTTGACCCTATATGACCTCAGAAACTAAAGAAATACTCAGAATCTGAGTGATTATTTTTAATGTCTGTGGATAGAAATGTGTACTATATATAATAAAACACCCTATTATCATATAATGGGCAAACAAAAATCATGTGAGAGCGTTTGTGTTGTCAAATTGTGTGAGCACATCATGGACAGTGCTTGGAGAGTCTATACATTTTTGCATCTTACCATGTTTCTCTCTTTAATCCCCAAGAAAGGAATGGAAACACCACCTGGTGGCCGAAGAACTGTCACTGCAGTTGGCTGTACTGTGTTTGGCTCACTACACAGCTGAAAAAAAGAGGACCATACCTGGAAGGGAACTAAAGACAAGGAACAAATATCCTTTCACTACTCTTAACAGTCAGCTGATACCCAAAATACTGCTCACAGTGCAGAGGAGACCGAATTTAGAAGGACTGTTAAACATACCTGACTTTTTTTTTTTTTAAAAGCCTTTGGAGTGAGAGTCAAAAGGCAAGGTTTTCTGATCCAAATCAAGATATGTTATACAAGATAACATATAATTTGGACTCATTTGTGTCTCTATAGTGAGCACAAAAGAAAGTTTATATGTTTAAGCTGCCAGACGGGGACACATTCACCATAAAGTATGTAGGGCTTGAAAAGAAAAATACATTTTGAGAAGCTGTAAAGTTGTTTTCATTGCAGCTGTTAGTAGCAGTCGTTCCTTCTAGCTAAAAGAGTGGAGTTGCATGTAATTATGCACATAACACAACATTGCCAGCCTTGTTAGTGTTATTAGTAATTATTTCCTACAGATATGGATTAGTTTACCCTAGTGAAAAACAGTTTCATTGTCTAGTTATTATTATTATCAATATCAATATCATTATTATTATTATTATTATTATTATTATTATTATTATTATTATTAGTAGTAGTAGTAGTAGTAGTAGTAGTAGTAGTAGTAGTAGTAGTATTAACAGTTCAACTCAAACTGCACCAGCACAGTTCTTTTCTGGTTCCTGATTGGGTCATTCTAAGTTTACTCAGAGACAGTATAGACTTTATTTTAGCTAAATCTAATGCTAACAGTTGTATGTAAGATGCCTATAAAATGTTTTCTTTTCTCTCAAAACTAACTATTTATCAGTAGATATTTGCTAATAAAAAGCTAAACGTTTTATACTTTTTAGAAAAAGTTCAGCTGATAGTTTAGCTTCATGAAGAAAGTCAGCTAATAGGCATGCTAGCTTAGTGTTTTTGTAGCTAACCATGGATGGAGAATTATCTCTTGCTTAGGTTGGCAGATGATTTCCATCTTTAATGGTGTTTTATGTTATGATGGCAATTAGGAAGGAAGAAATGAGCAGGTTAAACAACCTGTTCTCAGCTAATATTGATTATTGAACACAAGACTGTAATGTAAAATGAATGCATTCATTTGATTGTACTCATCTATTGTTTTGTAATAATACTTTTAAAAAGTTACATATCAGCATATAAACTTTGCAAAATAATCAAAGATTAAATGCATAAAAATGTGTAAGCAATTTTTATCCCACTAAGCTTTCATACATTTGTGATTAGCTTTGTCATAAATAACAGTTTTACAAAGAATATTAGAAAATAACACTCTGGTATCAAACTTTGCATTTAAATCATGTTGTAGCCTTAAATTAAATATCCATGTGAGATATACACACTTTCTGTTTTCAGTCGATTTCTAAGTAGATTGAAAATTTATTGAATGGCGTTGCTATCTTTTAAACTTGTAAGAAAAATTGAGGTGACAGGTCAAGGTTAAAAATAAGTGTAGCACAGGGACTGCTGGTCAGCTAAGTTATAATGCACTGTTTACAAATCCAAGTGGTAAAGCACATAAATTAACAACAACAAACCATTAAGTAAAAATGTCACATGTAAAAAATGTCACGTGTCAAATGGCTATAGCTGAATCTGTTTCTTTAAAGAAAGCCCGCCATCTAGTGGTCAGACTATTTCATTCGCCAAGGATGAATCATAGGGAAAAAGGCCATTTTCGTCTCATCTGTTATGAACACTAACTGCATCACAGCGAGTTAATGTCCAGGCAATATATGTCATTGGATATTGCAGCCGTGATGCAATGGTAATTATACATGATGGCAAGCTCTGAGGTTTGCTTCAATTTTTTACGGCCTCCAGGAAATGCTGCATCCCTTTGCCTGCTTCCATCCAGCAAACAGGCAGTGAGGTGGGGGAATTAAAGTGACACAGCTATATTATGTGAAAGTAAAGCAGAGCAGCTCACAAGGGTGAGATCTTTAAAGGGGGAGTAGCCTTTTTATAGATGAGACTCACAGAGGCTCAGAATCTCTTCAGACTTTCGTAATCCTGAACGAGACTGGAGGAAATTTTCAATGTGAACAACCCTGCCTTAATATTTTCCAATCCATTGGACACGGGTATAACTAAAGGCTTTGTATTCTTGCTTCTCTCCCTGTTTATTTGTGAGGCACAGATGGACAAGCAGCTGATGCAGGAGGCAGTTCCACGCACAGCACACTTAACCGAGGACCCAGAGGCATCTTGAAATAGAAATTCAAAAGAGGAGGAGGAGGAGAGAAAGGAAGGGGGTTTTTAAGGGAGAGCATTGGTATGCCAGGTTCAGTACATAGCATGGCTGTGCAGAAGAAACAGTGTGTCATCCCTCCATCGCAGGGACCTCTTTCTACACGTACCATCGAAAGCCAAAGAAAGAGAAACAGATATGAAAAAACAGAAGGTTAGTAGCCTTTTTCTGCGCTTTCTATGATTATCTTATCAAACCTGCCTTTTCATTGAATCAGAGATTGTAGATTAGAACCATAGGATCATTGCACCATATCGATTATTAGTTGATCGTATAGATTATGCATCTCTCTTAAGAAATCTTTGCACATGACTACCGTGAACTAAATAACAAGGCATCTGTTTGTACACATTACAAAATAAACTAACAACACCAGTACACGGTACAGCCCTAAAGAAACACCTTGTTTAAACTAATTACTCTTCAGTCTTGCGTGTGCCACTCTATCTTAACCTTTTACAGTGTTTAATTCAGCTGCACTCATGAGGACTGATCAGGTGCTAGCCTTTTATATGTAGGCAATTTATAAAGGCTCTTTCATGTGGAGCTGACCCTGGGGCCAAACAGTCCTGAACCACCACTGTTTGGGACAGCTTCTTAAAAGCTGATTTGATTTGAGTTTGTGTCCAAGGGCTACCTCAAACAATTTAGTTTTATAAACTTATGTCTGTTTACAGACGGAGACAATTCCAAGTATCTGTGTAATGAGTATGCGTTTTATTACAAAAAATAAAGCCTTGATGAAGGAATATTCTACAGAATAAGTTTTTTTTCCCCTCTCTGACAGAAAATGGCTCTTATCACAAACCGATTTCAGCGACAGTGAAGAAAGCAACCTGTTCTGTCAACATCTGCAACACAGTTACTCCTCGGGCTGCTGCAGGTTTTTGAGAGCACACTCACCCTGCTGTCACATTTTTAGGATGTCAGGCCATGTTTCTTTACTTCTGTAAGTAAAATTGCTATTATATCGTATCCTTGCATCCTAGCAGGTAATGGACAAAATGTTGACGAGAGGCTGAAAGCCGCACGAGAAAGAAGAGAAGAGCACCAGAAGCTACTTGGTATGTGGGCCCCTACATGATGGTAATATTCACATGTCCTTGCAAGTACACTACCTCAATTTCTAATAATATTTACATAAACAAAAATCCATGTTGTACTGCTTTGTTCATTCTTAGCCTCTCGGGAACTGAGCAGGTTAGAGCGGGAGCAGCGGGCTAGGCTTTACTATGAACAACAACTGCAGGAGCGCAAGAAGAAACTCCTGGAGCAGAGGCTCAAAGAGGAGAGGAGGCGTGCTGCTGTGGAAGAGAAGCGGAAGCAGAGGCTCAAAGAGGAGAGAGTGAGTTTTGATGGTGGATATCGAGTATTTTATTTCCAGCAATGCTGATGAGTTCACTGTTCAGGCTAAATTCAGTAAAATTAACTCAAAGGTGTTTCTGAATTAAGGAACGATATGAATCTGCAGTGCGTAGGACACTCGAGAAGAGCCAAAAGGCCCAGCAGAGCCTCAGTCAAAATGCAAGAGGAAGGAAACTCACTAAAAATGGTAAGCTAGGCGAATGTGCTTTCATTTCTCTCTCCTTTCTTTTTTTCTAACATAATCTTACTAAACTCATAACAACCTGCTTGCAGTATCTGTTGTCTCTGTACGATATCTTAACACAACAATTCTTGGCAGACCCTATCTTCTGTTTTTGCTGCATTTAAAACTTTACACTGATTAATACACTAGTTCCACATCGCTTGCCACTGACCACATGGGAGAAGAACCTGGTCAGTCGTCTCCTTACCCCCACATGCTCTTATCTGGCCAGGAGCAAGAGTGCTGGTTGTCAGTCAGGAGAACAAGGTACTCTCCCCCATAACAGAAGAATGTACTTATTTTAATTTAACATTAAGGAACTTCTGTTGCTACAACAACTAATATCTCAGGGCCCTCTGGTCTCTAACGCTGCTGTTTTTCTCTCTGCTGATACACTACTTCATATTTCCACCCTTTTCACTGTTCCCACCATTTGTGCATTGCTCTCCAATTTGCCATAATTATGGCGCAAAACACTGGCTCAGTTGTCCATGTTTGTCGCCGTGCAGTTTCATTCCACTCCATGAATACCACCACCACCACCACTCACAAACCCCGGCATCACTCTGGTTCAGTCCACAACAGGCCATCTGCTTCCTCTGGTTCTCGCAACAGCCAGCACAGAAGCATCAGTGTGGCACAGGTATAGCTAGCTGTTTCTTTTCATTAGAAATCTTTACGATCAGCCAGCTGTCTCTTTTTTCAGTCACAGTTTTGAATTGGAAATAACATTTTCTTTTGATCTAGATAAAAGCAGCAAAGCAGCAAAACATTGTTAAGAGGACCTCAAGTACTCGCTCTAACGTTCAATCAAATACCATCAGCGTCTGTGTAAAATCAGCTCTGATGCCGAGCAGAACATCCTCTCCATCATCAGAACGGTAGGTAAAGTGCCACAACTGTGCATCAGAGACAGAGCGGCAGTAATGTGAACAAAATGCTCCCTTTTAATTTTTCTTAAAGGACCTCACAAAGATCAGTCATCAAACAGCCAACCCTGCTCCAGCCTGAGCTCCCATCACTCCCTGAGGAAGATGCTGCTGCTTGCAACTCTGCCCTCTCTCCTGCTAACTCCAGGCCTGTCAGGAAATCAGTTGAATCTCAGCAAGAGAAACTGAGGGGTAAAAATCCACAGGAGACTCCAAGTTCAAACTTGCCTGACAAAGACAAAGTGACATCAAAGAGAACAGCAGGAGATGGAGGTAAGCTAGAAAAATGTATCTAGCACAAAGTGTGTCAATGTGTTTCTGGGATATTTATAGTGAAGTGTAAATTATTTCTCTTTAGGTCTCTCCAAAATGCCTCCTTGTCCAGCTCCACAGACTCCTGAAGTCATGTCCCGCCCCTCAGCTGGAACTACTGACCCAGAGGAAGCCTCACGTCTCCTGGCTGAAAAGAGGCGAGAGGCCCGACTACAGCGGGAGAAAGAGGAGCAGGAGCGCATACAGAGGGAGGAGGCTGAAAGGTAAAAAAGCACATCCAAGTATATGGTAACAATATTCATTAGCAAGCTTTTAAGAACATTAGAAATAACATCCAGGCAGAGCCGTGAAGAACTTGAGCGCAGGAGGGCAGAGGAGCGGGCACGACAGCAGGCTGAGGCTCAGCGTCTCATAGAGGAGAAGAGGAAAAGGGAGCAAGAAGAGCAGAGACGAGCTGAGGAAGAGAGAGCTCAGGCTATGAGGGAAGCTGCCCTCTTGCAGAAACAGGTGGGAAACAGAAAAGTTTGTTGTTATCATGCATTATATTCGTAGATAAATTTGGTTTTCTATTCACGTTCTTACTTAATGTTTTTTACCCGTCTGTGCAGAGAGAGGAGGAACTAGCCAAAGAGCAAGCACGAGCAGAGCAGTTGAAACAAGAGCGGGAAATGCTCGCACAGAAAGAGGAGGCAGAGCGCCAAGCAAGGAAAAAGGTGACAACTAGGATTTTAAAGTACGGCCGTCATTTCTGTATACAGCTCGGGCCACACATTAACTGAATTAATCAAAAAATAATAATACACCCCACTTAGCAAAAGAAGTTACAATGATAAAAATGGACACTGTGCAACTGAAAATATTTAAAAGACTTAAAAAACTGAGATTTTATTGTTTCCATTCATTGTTTGAACCTGATTCCTGCAACATGTTGAAAATGGCGCTGTTGTATAATGCTAACCCCCCCCCCAAAAAAAACGAAATACCAAAATCTGACAACTTATAAAGTTAAGAAGAAAAATCAATGAGTATAAAAAGAGCAAGAAACTTTGAGAAATAAAGCTGCACTGGGGTTCATCACTCTGTGTAAGACTGCATGGACAGAATATTTCAGCCATTTAAGAAGAACCTTTTTAATTCTAAATAATTTGGAGATTTCATCCACTGTGATCACTAATATCTTTCAGAGTTTTAGAGAGCCCAGAGACATTTCTGTACACAAGGGACGAGGCTGAAAATCGGTACCCTTGTTCCTTGGAACATCAGGAGACTCTGCAATAAAAGTTGCCTCATTTTAGCTTTTAGCCATTGCCACGGTTGTCAAAAAAATATATTACAGACAGTATTTTTAAAAGTGGATGTTTTACTATTTTACCTTTAACTTGTAAGCATTTTTAAATTTATTATGGAAACAGGGTGTGCCGAAAAATCTGTTTTATGAAAGACACTGAATGCATTCTCTGAGTGAAAGTATTTTAGTGAATGTTGTTTTCTTTTGCAGCGACTTGAGGAGATCATGCGGAGAACCAGAAGGACTGATTCTCCAGATACGGTGAGATTAAGTGTTTCGTTTTTTAAAAAGTCTACCGCCTCAGGTCTGTCATGACGCACATTCTGCATCAGCTATTAAACAATCTGTTTAACTTTTAAAAGCCACACAACTTGTCCTTGACTAAAATGATTAATGTCTTTTATCACAGAAATCTGTTCCAGTGAGGATTATGTCAAATGATGCCCAACCAAAGGAAAACACGCAGCCTGTGCACAATGGAACAATAGAAGATACAGCCAAGGTGCCAGTGGGAAATAAAACCACACAGCTGGGCCTGAACAGTCAGGAGGATATGCTACCTGTTGTGGCCTTCAAAGAACGCAGGTCTCTTAGAACTCTCACTGGCCTGGAGGAAATCCAGACCCACCAACGTGCAGGTGAGAAACAACCAGCATAGTATTTAAAAACACTTGTCCTCAGGGTGGGAAAGCGAAACAAACCATCAGCCTAATAATCAGCGAGTGTGTTTGTAGAATCACCCACCTTAAGTTACCAGTTACTCATTTACATGTTATAATTTGCCATATTAATTCCCAATTGGCTGTACTACCCACACAGGCAGGCTCACTCACTCGTGATTGATGATCCACAGTGATTTGTGCAGGCAGGCCCGCAGCAACCAACTCATAAAAACTCAGTTATAAATGGGGGAAAGTTATGCAAGCTTTGAAAAAAACGTATTCAGGTTGATGGTGAACAGTTCTATGCTCATAATGCTGCTTTCAAAATGTTATATTTGCTGTTTTTGATTTAATATCTATCATTCGTCGTCTTCCTTTGCGTTTTTTTTAGAGGTCATCTGAATGCCTGCAGGATGACTTTCAAAGCCTTTGTTGGAGACCGGTGAATACACAAGAATTACTGCTGCACAGCTATTTTGCTCCCCTTCGGCACTTTGAAAGAGCATGTAAAATTATAACCTTGCCTCCCAATGAGGATGTCAGCATTTGGTCACTTTTCTGTGTGTAACCAGTGGCACAAGCATAAAGCGAATCGCATATGAGCTTTTTCAGTACAGCAGTTTTCTGATCTAATAACTATCCAAAAAGCAGTAGATGTAGACTGTGCTGGCAAACGTAGTGTATCAGTTAAGGAGAGTGTTGCCTCTGTTGAAATATTAGGAACAGGAACTCTAAACAGTCACAATATGCCGTATGCTTTTTGCTTATTCCTGATATTTCTTGCCACCCTTGCACTTTTTCTTCCTCGGTTTTGTCACTGTGGAGTTAGAATAGCAAAAGTGGCAGTTTGCTCAGAGAATACAAGAGTTTAATGTCTTAGCAAAAGATGACTTCCTGCATTCCCACTGTACCTTAACCTTGGATTTTGTAAATTATAGCAATCATGTAATTCAAAGCTGCTAAGGAATATAGTTTCCAAAGACTGTGCTTCATTTTTCTTGTGTGTTTGTGTGTATTTGTGCCAATTTAGAGGATACAATGCACAGTGTATTTTATTTTTTTTTGCACTGACTGCTTTGTTTGATATTGCATAATCACTTTACAAGCAATGTCTGATGCATAGAGTTTAAGAGTTTATTAATATAAAAGCATAAAACAAAACCAGATGTATCTGAGCCGCAATATTTGATCTTATAGTTCAAGTACTGCTTATGACTATCACGTTAGCCTATTATATGCCATATTTGATTAAAGTTAATACTATGCCACGTCTTCGCCTTGTTTTTCCAGTTGAAAACATAACTGTAAAAATAAAAACTACCAAGCATTTTAAAACCCCAGGCTAAAAAAAAAAAAAAAAAAAAAACACACAAACACAAACACAAACACATTATATAAAAATGTAGCTTTTACATGCAACGTGGTTATGTTCATGCAAAGTCTGTGCGCGTCTCTTTGTAACTTCACTGAGAAAGTCCAGAGTTGACAGGAGATGGAGAAAGGGGCTGAATCATTTGAAGCAGCTGTCTAGTTTCCTCTGTCTGTGCATGCACCTTCAATAGCTGAACCTTTAGCTCACTGTTAGTCAACAGAGATGAAAAGTCTCCATCTGCAGAGGAAGACAGGAAGAAACTCTGAACTCTTACAATGACAGACTGTTTAAATTTTATGCAGTATTTTCAGTTCTTAAATAAATGTGCAATTAATGCAAACCTTTCTTGAGGTTAAATATGGTAACTACGCCAAGCTGCTGGAATTTAACATCTTTCTTTTTGAGGAATCCCAACAGGTACTTGGATATGGAAGTGTAATGTGGCTTCAACAAACGGATCATCTCTTCTGTAATGAAAACAGAAACATTTAATACATCCAGCGTAAAAACACAAAAGGAAGGTATTCTTTTCTCTTGCCACATTGCATTACCAGTCATTTCTAATTCGCTTATGATAGCTGCAGAGTTGTACGCCAGCTGGGACTTTCTGATTTGCTCTGACAGCTTCACTAAGCCTGAAACTTTTTCTGATGTTATGGTTGCTGACAATTTTGTCCGGAGTACATCTGAAACAGTGAGTAATGGTAATAGATTATTAAAAAGTTTTCCACCGCAAACATTCAAAATAAATAAGTCATTATTTCAAGTCAAGATCTCTCACCACAGGCCATCAGGTGATGCAAGCATGATGTCACATGAAGCAATGTCTCATCTGACAGGGTGTTAGACACAAGCGCACAGAGGAGTCCTGGTAAGCACAGACTTTCCATCACAGCCTAGATTACAATGGTTGGATTTAGGATAACTTTATCAGTCTTGGACAAATCAATAAAGCAGAGGTAGGAAAACAAAAAGAAAAAAAGAACTGTAGTCTGCAAGTACCTGCTCACCAACGTGGGAAGTGCACAGATTGGTGATTATCTTGCAGCTGTATGTGACTATAACAGAGTTTGATCTGGGATGATGAAGCACCTGACCAATTTCCTCCAATAGTCCTTCACTTACCAGGATGTCCTGGAATCAAATTACAAAACTACTGTCAATATTAGAATTTAAATAAAAACTGTGCAATTACTTTAGGTGACACTGAATGCCACTAAAGTAAAATTTCAATAAATATTGGCACAATGCAAAAATAAAACCATACTCAACCACTAAGCAGTTGTATAATAAAACCAGGACTGCTCCCAGCTTTATTGTTAATTATTTATTTAGGCTAACATACGGTGTTTGACGGGTGTGCCGACAGTGTAGACAGTAGCGTTAGTGCCGATTCAATCCACACTGAAGTAGAGGTTTTTAACAGCGCCTTCAGAGGCAACACGCAGTCAAGCTCCATCAGCTGGTCCTGAATGAGAACTACACATAAAAGTAATAAACACCATCTGCCAGAGGTATAATACCTTTTTTTGAATTTACTTTTTATAATTACCATTCTTTGAAAGAGTCTGCAGGCACCGGCACGCTTGGGCTGAATTCTGAAAAGGAAGTTGTTTTTTTTCCCCCTCTTTAAAAATATATTTTCTTTAAACTAAGTTAAAATAACTCATGTTCAGAGTTACCTTTTTCACAGGTGAAGACATAAGAGTCAACAGAGACCTTGATAAATAGTGACCCCCAATTCTGAGCAATCTTGGGTGATGCTCGTGGATAGCAGAAATGTTGCAAAGAGCAGTGCAGCTATAAAACTGAACCTCTGAATCTGAGGACTGTAGGAGAAGAAGCAAAACAGGAATCACTCCTGCTTGGCATAACAGCCTTGTTGACCAATCTGAAGAGTAAAAACATAAAATAAAAGGAAATGTAACACTGGAAGAAATTGAGAAGTTTCTGGAAAATACAGTTGTGCTTAAAAATTTACATACACTCGTCATCGGCATGGATGTCACGGGAATTTTGGCCTTTTAATTCTTTAAACTGTTCTTTTCCAGGGTGGAAAGACTGTACAGCATACATCTTTAATGATTTTAGGAAAAAAAAAACGAAAAAAAAAACAAACCAAAAAACACAAATTGGGTGCAGTTCTCTAATCCACACCAAGAAAAAAAAAAGTGTATAGATAAAGTCTCAAATATATAATTACACCCCCAATAAATCAAATTCAAATTTTATTTGTCACGTACACAGTCATACACAGTACGATATGCAGTGAAATGCTTAGGTCGGGTCCTGCTGCTTTCCTGGTAATGGGTAAACATCCTCCCTTACCAAGTTACACATCGACCAGATGGTTTTAGTAGCCATCAACAAGTTTCTAGGCCTAAGGCCACGGCAAATTAACTCCTTGTTAGTGATCATGATTGACTACAACTCAGTTTCTTTTTGCCTGCATAAGGAGCATTTGTTTGAGAGCATATGTTGGACTGACCAATACTCAGAACAATGGAAACTCCTGGGAACTCAGTGAAGAACAAACAATGAGAACTGTTACACAAGTTAAGGAAGGTCTCTTGGAGTCACTTCTAAACAACTGCGGGTTTATAGAGCATTACTTCAAACAACTGTACATAAGTACAAGTTATTAGGATTTGTCACCACTTTGCCCATCTCTGGAAAACAAAAAGACCTAAACTATCACCCTCAGATGAGAAGAAATTGGTTAGGATGATTATTCAGCAACCCAGGAACCACCAAGGCTCAAGCCTGCCTGAAAACCGCAGGAACGTCAGCATCACTGTTCATGTGAAGCAAGTTTTACATCAGTTGGGCTGAGGGGGTGCTGACCAAGAAAGAGAATACCACAAAGACAAGAGGTGTGCTTAGAGCAATAAAGGTGAGGCTATCAACTCAACTGTCAAGCATGGTGGTGGTATCACCATACTCTGGGGCTGTTTTGCTTCCAGTGGTACTGGTACATGGCACAAAGTGGGTGGAATAATAAAGAAGGGAGGACTACCTTCAAATTCACCTAAAATTAACAACTAGATGATTGAAACTTGGAGTCAGTTGGGTCTTCCAAAGGGACAATGATCTCAAAGACACACATCAAAACTGGTTTTTGGAAAGGATGAAGGAGGCTAAGATTAAGGTTGTGGAGTGGGTTTCCCAAACCTCAACCCGATTTAAAAACAAAAACGAACAAACAAACCCCACAAGAAATCAAACAAATAAATAAAAACTCAACTACCTCTCTTGGCAGAATTGGTAAAATATCCATCCAGAATTATTGCAGAAGCTTGTTGATGGTTACTAAAAATATCTGGTTGAGGTGCAACTTACTAAAGGGCATCTAACAAAACATTAGTACCTCCACTAATGTAAGGATGTGTGTATATCTGAGCCTGCATCTATACTTTTGACCCTGGGTCGATTAGACAAAACCCCAAATAAATTCAAAACTGTGCACAGACTCCTTGTTTTGTTTTTTTAAACTCAATAAACATGTATACTGCACAATCATTCCACCCTAGAAAAAGAACAGTTCAAAGTAATCCCTAAATTATAATGGCATTGATGCCAATGATGAGTGTATCTAAACTTCTAAACACAATTGTAAGTGCACAGTGACATTCAAATGAAATGGTCCCACCTGACTGCGTGAGGTGTAATAGAGCCCAAGTTGCATTCCGTTGGACCTTTGGATCAAAAGATTTTGCTAAAGCCAAGAGTGGTATGATTCCATCAACCATCAAAGAATCTCGATTTGACTCTGGAAAGAAAGATGAAATAGCAACCATGCATGCAGGGACAATTTTGGAGTGCTAGTGGCCCAAAACAAATTAGCAGAATTTCAGCATGACAGAGGAGAGGTCATTTCAAGAAGCATATGGAACAAAATAACTACTTTTCTCATAAGGCTTCAGTTCTCTTGCCATCCTCAAAGTCCTGCCATTTATTTTGCAATACATAATAACTTTTTAAAATTAAGCGTTTGTACTTTCTAAACTGTGTCGAAAAATACTTCTGGTCTGTACAAACCTGAGGAGGCCAACATGGCAACACAGGCACAGGAGTGACACTGAGCAGTGGGATCACCTGACCGGAACAACTCAATTATGGGCACCAGCATCCCCATTTCTATCACCAATTCTTTACACACTGAAATCAAATTTTATGAATGGCAAATGATAAATAAGCCATTTGATCCAAAAGAACACGAGTTTTTAGAATCATACTATCAAAATCATTAAAATTCTGGATTAATTAAAAAAAATTATAATAATGTAAATATCTTACTATTATTATCTCTTACCATTATTCTTTATTAACAGATTTACAAGGGCGAGAGAGACAGTCTTTTGAACATCGAGATCAGATGATAAAAGTAGAGCCACGATGGGCTCCATGAAGGCATCTGGTAATGGACAGTTCACTGTAACACACAAACAAGGGAAAAATAACACATTTTGAAACTTAAGTCATATTTTTTGCTGTCAGAATGAACAATGTTCGAGTTGAGACCAATTTATAGTAGTTGTATGTCAGTCAGTCTTACTGGGAGAAGCTACATTTTACAAATTTGAATTACATACTTGTAGCTGATTATGAATTCAAAAGATATATCCCTCATGAGTTGTGCTATAATCTCAAGAATCTAAACACAGCAATCTGTCAACTCGTTAGCTTCATAGCATAAGTGCCTAAGTCATTTTTTGGTCAAATTGAGATTTTTGCCTAACTTTACTCCCCTACCACTGCTGCATCATCCTGTCCGTCTGAAACACAAAACACAAAAAAATGACTTAGGCACTTATGCTATGAAGCTAACGAACTGCCACCTATACACAAAACACCTGGTCACCCATTTACATACTACAGAACACTGTCTATGCTGTACTGAAAGAAGAAGCCTCAGCCTAATATGCACGATAGGGCTCTTGGTTGGCAGATTATAATAAAGCATACTGTGAATTCCACAGTAAAATCCTCTTATTCTTCCTTCTTTGTAACACATGGGTCCATAAGTGGGCGTTTTATCTGCCAGCCTTGGGGAAAAAAAATACAGTTGGAAATTTGCATGCTGGTCACACCCGTTAGAGAAAATATCTCTGCAGTAACTGATAGAGGCCTATGAAGAAACCTGAAGTGCAAACAACAGCTGATCATCTGCAAGCCAATGCTATCAGGAATACTGTCAGATGAAACAAAAACGTGAAATCTTTATACTCACGATGATGACTGAGGTGTAGATAATACATGGCTGAAGTCATTTGTAGATCAGTGTTTTCTGAGGTTGCAAGTTTGTTCAGTGTTTGCAGACTTTCCTGGCTGAGAAGTTGAGTTTCGTTGTCTGGGAGGGGGAAAAGAGATTAATTGAATTGATCATATAAACTTGTGTACAACTTTGAAGAGTAATAGCACATGCAGTATGAAAGTTTAAAGAAGTTGCTGTCTAAACGTTTACTTTGATGCTTTTCAATTTTCCAAATAACACACTGCCTCGGTTTTTGTTCTTCTACTGCGATTTCCATAAAAAATACGCATGGCTGCAATTTTCCTACCACAGTTGAGGCGTAAGGAAGGCAAATCAAAAGCCGTCCTTCTCTCGGATGAAATCCTAAAGCAATTGCACCGTCCAATCTCTCTGAAAGCGTCCTTTATCTTGATCTCCAGCTCTCTCCAAGCGCTCCTCAAGTGATCCGCAAATTCCTTCAACAACTGCGAGCAGGTGTTGCAAAACCCTGAAGCCATGACTGCATCTTGCACAAGGTCCCGACACCTGTCTATTTTACACAACCTGCACGTAGACACGCCTACTGCTGTGTCACGTGACTGCAAGGTAAATTTAGACTATGGAAAGTATCTTGCTCTTCTAGCTTTTTTTTTTTTTTTGCATCTCGACACAACTTTAAAAGTAAAACTTATTGTGACACTTAATAAATATTAATATCTAAATATTTTAGGCGTTTCGTGGCTGTGCAAGTTTGTGGAATTGTGCAGCCTTCATATTAAGTTGGTCGTATTTTCGTTTGCGTTTCTTTTGTTCTAGGCTACAAATTTATTGTATTCTGTCTTTGTGTGCAAGCCTTTGTGACTGTGATGTAGAATTGTATGATATTCCATGTGAAGTGCGTAAAGTATATCAGCTTACAAAAAAAGTGTAACACGGGTAAAAATATTACATTACTTGAATAAATTAATAGGATACTTCTTTTGTGGCAATTGTATTAATGCAATAACTTATTTTTCTATTATTAACATTATGGACAGATAAACATCAGGCTTTTAGAGGTAGACATAACATAAGAAGAAAATGAAGTTAATCATAACAGAAAAAACATGAAAATGTATTTCTGTTATGAAATTCTGTCTTCAGCTTGATTGGTTGTTGTTTTTGTATGTACGTCAGATTACGTTTGACCGGCTCCGCCTCTCTTTTTCAGCTTTGTTGACTTGGAAACCGTCGAAGCGTTGTTGTTAAAGATGGAGGACAGGACAATCACTGCAGAGTAGATACATGCGCTGACCCTCGGCCAACTCTTCTGCTTCTTATACATACTTTTACGGACTGCTTCTGTGGGGCGAGGTTTGTTTTAATACTCAGGCTGTTCGTTGAAGCTCCTAAATATTATCTTACCAAATGTAGTAACCCTGTAAAGTCAGTGAGCTATCAGAAGCATTTAGCAAGCTAGCTGCTAAAGTGGCTAAGGTTAGTGGTTCACACAAACTGTACTTTTTCCTATACTCTGACTTCAGCAAATAAAAACACCATGGGAGACTTAATACGGGTTTATTTTACTAGAGTGCTAAACTATATAATTAAACGCTTGGCTAGCAAAACCTAGCTAACCCAGTAGAGGTTTTGTTGTGCAACTTTAACGTCGTTGTCATGCATTTCTTTTAGAATGAGAGTCTTAAGTCCTGGATTATTCTCATTTTGCGCTCGGAAAGAGAAACATCACGCTGTCTGAGAATGCCAGCAGGTACGTTTCCTGCTGTTCCCTCCTCACTCCAATGGTGGAAGGTTCTTTAAATTAAAGTAGCAATGTCGTTTTGTATCGGCTGCTCCCATTTGGGGTCGCCACAGTACATCATCTGCCTGCATCTCTCCTTATCCCTCTGCATTTCCTCCTTCACTACATTCCCGGATCTTTTCTGTAGTCTTTCTCTTTTCCTCCTGTTTGGTAGCTTTATGTTTAACATATTTCCAATCTATCCGCTGTCCCCTCCTCTGGACATGCCCAAACCCCCTCGGTCTTGTTTCGTTAACTTCGGTAGCGTTTCCAAACTCTTAAACTTGAGCTGTCCCTATGATGTACTCATTTTTAATCCTGTCCATTCTGGTCACTCCCTTAACATTGTTAACATTTTCAACTCCATCACCAGCTCCAGCCCAGATTCCTGTCTTTTTCTTGGTGCCACCATCTCCAAACCATACATCATATTAGGTCTCACTAAAATGTTGCAAAATGTTGTTGGTGTCCTTCTTTCCTCTCATATTTATCTCCACCCACTCCACCATGCCTGCACTCTCTTCTTCACCTCACTTGCCCCCTGTCTGTTGCATTGCTACTCTTACTTCTCTTACTTGGTGTGATGCAGTAGCGTAAAAATGCAGTTACAAGTTTTGCAAAAAGATTTGATCAATCTACAGAAGTGTTATCAACAACGTGTAGTTAATCTTATTTATGTTATAAAGTCTAATCTGCATTGTCACGTAATCTATTTAAAATGTTCCCTTTTATAGGTGAGAGTGAAGACCGGGCAAAAACCCGAGAAAGATTTAATGAAGTCTTCAAGAAGTACACAGAATCTGAGAAGAAAAAGAAAAGCACTGAAACTCCGGAGACTATTGTGGTATGTCATTCTTGTGTTCTATTGATAATTTTACATCAGATGCTCTATATGTTGGCAAAAACATATAGAACTTGCAGGACATGTCTTAAAACTATTTCTGAATAGTTCCGAATCCTTGTGGATTCTGCATTTTATGTAAACAAGGCTGTCATGATGCCCTTCTTCCAAAACAGACAACATCTCGGACATATTTTAATTGCGGAAGTTTTAATAAATAACAAAATAAAAAGACTGTAAGTACTGACACCTCTTTATCTTTTCCTCTTTAGCTTCAGAATCTAAAAAAAAATCTCAACCTTGAGAAGGACACAGAAGACAATGAGACCATCCTCCAGAACACATATGACCCAGAAGAGGGCAGCCCTCGCTACACAAAGAATAAAAGAAGGGAGAGAGAAATTTCAGAGAAGGTTAATTTTAACAACAATAGAAACCAAGAGGGGATTAAAACATCAAAATCTAAAAGAAAAAGTAAGAGGGACCTTCCCTCTCCTCCTATGCCCGAGGACATCGGAAGTCACATCCAAGAGGATGCAAATGCATCAAAGTCTGAAATTCCATTGGATCCAAATGATTCTGTAGGTGGAAAGGCCCCAAAGCAGAAAAATAAAAAGGGAAAAAGCAAAGGTGATACAGAGGTTAAAGAAGCAAGCCAGGAGGAGGACACAGAAGATAACCTATTGCATGAATACCAGCAAAAGATAGTAAAGGAGGACCAGAGGACTTCAAGGAGGACAAGGGTCAAAGGAGAAGATGAGAGTGCTGTCTCACAAAGTGTTACGCTTAGTAATGATGTGGGGAAGAAGAAAAAGAAAAAGATGAAATCTGTAGTCACAGATTCAGATGCAGGGTGTGTATAACTATTAGTGTACTATGGAGTTATATTTAGTGATGAAGCAACAGTGTTTGATTTCTTTCTACTTCTTTTTTTGCCTCCAGGGATCAAGATGAAGATACAGACCTGGATGCTGATGTGGAAAATGAAACAGAATCCAAGGGAAAGAAGAAAAAGAGGAAGAAAAAACATGGTGATTGCACGATAATTCTCAGGATTCACCAAGTTCCAGTTAAAGGTGAAGAAAGGTGTTGATGGTGATGCATTTCATATTTTGTTTTCTCCCCTTGTAGTTGTCAAAGACCAGAGTGAAGCGGAGTCAGAAGCACCTCAGAAACCAGTTTTTGATGACAACCTTGTTCTTGGAGTGTACATTCACAGAACAGACCGCCTCAAGACCGACTTGATGATTTCACACCCCATGGTGAAGATCCACGTTGTTGATGAAGCCACAGGGCAATATGTGAAGAAAGAAGACTGGTGAGACATTTCTGCTATTAAGTTTAGTGGTGTGTTTCAATTTCTGGGCACATTTTTTATTTAGAAATTTTTACCTTAAAATAATTGGACCATGATTATTTGTTTTTCAGTTAAATTTAGGCACGATCTATAGATATTTGTATTTATAAGCCATTTAACTGTGCCAAAACCTTTGAATTATAACACATTTTGCCTTCAGTTCAAATTTGTTTTTCTTTTTTGTAGTCATCGCCCCGTATCCTCATTTTATGAGCAGGAAAACGTTGACCATGTTCTCCCCATCATGACCCAGCCTTATGACTTCAAGAAGAACAAATCAGTCGTCCCTGAGTGGCAGGAACAGATCATCTTCAATGAACGTTTTGGCTACTTTGTTCAACAACATGACGAAGGCCCCAAAGTCATACTGTTCTTTGAAGTAAGAGTTATTTCAATAACAGTTAATAAACCATATTTTAACATGTGTGACAGTAATTTCCTTTATTGAAATGTTTTGCAAAGATCCTTGATTTTGTGACTATGGAAGAAGCAAGAGCCAACATTGATGTTGACAAGCATGATCGAGGTTTCCGAAAGATTGCCTGGGCATTTCTGAAGGTAATGTGTTTAGTCTGATCATTTAGAAAGAAAAGATCAGTCTGGTTGTATTTTAATCTCCCCTGTTAATATGTATGCCCCTCCATTTTTCAGCTTGTTGGCACAAATGGTGTCTTGAATATTGACAGTAAACTTCGTCTCCAGCTCTTTTGCCCTCCACATCGGGCAAAGAGCCAACCTAAAACAGTTGAGGTGGTTGAATGGTGGAGAAAGTACCCAAGAACCAAATATGCATCTACCCTCTATGTTACAGTAAAAGGCATTAAACTCCCTGAGCATGTAAGTTAGCTGCTACTGCCTAGTTGTTGGAAGGTTCATATGTACATGGATGGATTCAGGAGTATGTTGTAGCTGAACTGGTTATGTTCTTCAGGTGGACCCTAGTATTCGGTCTATGATGGCACTGCAGGAGGAGAGAGGCAGCACCTCCTATAGTGAACTGCAGAATGAGATCACCAAGAGAAGTCTGACACAACCTCTAGACAGCAAACCTCCAACCTTGAGATGGAGCAGGCTGCCTGGTCAGGTTTGTAGAAGGGTTTAAACTGCTCCTATCAATATTACATACAAATATACATGTTCATATTTTTAGCCTGAACACAGGTAAGTAGCAAAGAGTGGCAGTCAAACAACTAAAGAGAGTTTTACTGTTGCAGATCTGTCGAATTCCTAACAAGCCAATGCTGGCATTTCGTGGTGGTCAGATGGGCTGTTTCACAGTACTCTTTTCTCACGCTGGAACCATACTGGCTGCTGCTTGTGCTGACAAAGATGCGTTCCCTGTTGTAGGTAGGTCACATCTCATCGGTGTAAAAGTCCCCCTTCTAATGCATTGTTGACTCCAACCAAGTAATTTCTTTGCTGTTTGTATGCCATGAACACCTCTTTGATGACATCTGGATTCTTCCTTGTCTGTGCATATATATATTTTAAAAATCAGGTAAAAAATAAATAAATAAAATAAAATGCTGTTTTTATTTCAGTGTATGAGATTCCCTCTGGCAAGGTTTTGGCTGCCTTCAATGGTCACCTCAAAATAGTGTATGATCTCTGCTGGTCCAGAGATGACTGCAGCCTTTTGTCTGCCTCCTCTGATGGAACTGTCAGGTAACTTTGTCATTGTACAATGTAAGATTAAATAAAAGTGATTAGAAGTGAATGAGGTGTCACTGTTTCTTGTAGTGACTCAGTTTTTGTATAATCTATTATATTTTAGCTCTAAATAAAGTAAGTTACCTAAGTTGTAGTGTGTTTAATACATTGCTTTTTTGAGAAACGGCCTCAACAATACTGGTGATGTTCTGATTTAAAAACTAGCAAATGCATTTTTCTTTATATAAAATAGTTTTTGTATTTTTACATTGTTTCCCTCAGGGAGTGGAATGTAGAGAGGCTTCAAGTAACAGCCCAGAAGGTGCTCCCTCATCCATCGTTTGTGTACAGTGCTCGATACCATCCTACAGCCCAGAACCTGGTGGTAACTGGGGGCTACGACTGCCTGATACGAGTGTGGAGAGTTGATGTCGGTGATGTGAATGGCCAGCTGCTGCAGGAGTTTGAGGGTCACGGCAGTTTCATTAACACAGTTTGCTTTGACTCCGAAGGTACTGTAAGCCCTGTTATGGAAACATGTCCCCGATGTGTGTGTGTTTGTGTTGTCAGCTACTGTGAGTTAGGAAAACTTGGAACAAGATAAGAGTAAATGTAGTCTCTTAAAGAATGATGTCTCTTGTATATGTTTTAATGAATCTTGTTATTAATAGCTGTAAATAAAATGGTGGTTAAAGTGAACTTTATGTATAGCTCTGTTTTTATAAATCCACTGGCTCCAATTTTTCCCCAAACATTCCTGCCAGTATAACCTTTATGCCAGACTGACTGATTTGCTTTGACTTGCCTTGGACTATTTTTTTTCTATTATTAGAGAGAGTAACTGAGATTTAAATTTGTCTTAGACTGTTTACAGTCACTGTCATTTACTTCAAGACCCAGTTCAGAGAGAAGGAAAGCTGCTCTCTTTAAAGCAAAGAAAGACTCAAAGCCAGCCAACTAATTCTGGTTTTGTGTCTATGAGGCACATGTGTGCCTTTCTGTGAAGGGGTGTTGTGTTTGGTCTTTTATAATGAATGTGAGGCTTGTTCTCTTGTATATCTTATGCCATATCTGATGTTGTTTTCATTGTAAATAGGTCGACGAATGTTTTCTGGAGACAACATGGGCCTCATCATTGTGTGGAAAACCTCAGTAAATGACAGCAGGCAGCGGCAGCAGCCATGTCGCCACTGGTGTATAGAGAGGGTACAAGAATTAATACTATTCACTGCACTTTATTTAGCTAATGTTAGTTTATGGTCATTTTAAAATCCCATGTTTTCTTTTGGCAGAAAATTGATGAGAGTGATCTCAGTGGTATCCCCATCAACATGCTGCAGCTCCATCCGAATGGGCGGTGCCTGCTCATACATGCCAAAGACAGTGTGCTGAGGATGATGGATTTGAGAATGTAAGACGAAATTAGAAAAGTATTGTGTGAAATTGTAGAAAATAGAAATATAATAAAGCAAAGACAAATATTAAAGTATTGTATTATACTTTGCATATAAATGAGGAGTGATTATTATATTATTGTATGTGTGTTTGAATATGTGTTTGGCTTTCCCTCTTTAAGTCTGGCTGTAAAGAAATACACTGGAGCCATTAACTACAGAGAGAGGATTTACAGTACTTTTACACCATGTGGGAACTTCATCTTTTCTGGCAGTGAGGATGGGATGGCGTATGTCTGGAATACTGATACAGGTGAGCATGAAATTTTTTATTTTTTCCTGTAACAAAGAAACTAGTCGGTTCTTAATGTTTTTGACAGTATTCTTCATAGTTGCTCCAACCGTTTCTTTTCCCAGGTGATCAAGTTGCAGTATATTCAGAGCTTTGTTACCCCACGGCTCTCCACGGCGTGTCATTTCACCCCTACGAGAACATGGTAGCTTTCTGTGCCTTCGGTCAGAGCCAGCCTGTCCACGTGTACCTGTATGACCGCAAAGGTTTGTGTTTTGTTTGACAAAAGAAGAAGTTAGTCAGTAGTATTGTACAGACTTGCACGGCTTCATTTCTGCCTTATTTTTCTCTTATTTTTTCTAGTTTCCCAGATGGAGGTGCACAGTATGAAAGCAGCAAGCAGATCAGCTTCTGAAGATATCAAAACTGTTTTAAACACACCTGACCCTCTAGCTTTGCAGGACACATCTATTTCTGCAGCCATGGATCAGTTTGCCCAAGCAACAAGACTTGCACTGAAAATGCAGTGTGTGAAGGAACAACTGGACTCAGTTCTGGTAAATGCTCATGTTAATTTTTAAATGTAGAGTGAAATAAGTGTGCAGTTAAATTAACTGAAATTCTTTTACATATTTTTTTCAGGAACCACGTCAAAGATCTTCTGCTACTGGATTCATTTATGAGCAAGGTACTCTAAGCAGTTTAGATGAGAAGGACTTTATATAATTAGCTATATTAGATTTGGTATTTTAACCTATTTTTCTGGTTTGCAGATAAATTAAGCAGTACTCACACAGGCCGGAGCTTCACATCAGATGTCGGCACAGTGAGTTTTTATCAGTACTATATCAAAATACACACCTTTATATACTGAAGCATTGCTGAGGTCACAGATGGTGAACAAGCTTTATGAGTCTTTTCTGTCAATATTGATTTTGTTTTCTGTAATCTGCCTCCAATCGCTTTATTGTTCAGTTGCCCTCAATGTGTTGAGAAGGGAAACAGCATAGAACCGGGTTTATATACTTTAATTGTAAACTCAGCCATTTTTCCCCTTTGTGTAATATGCTAATCCCGCTCTGTGTTAATTTATGTTTTCATATTTCAAAGAAATGTTTAAATTTCTATTTAACCTTGATTTTAAATCGGTGTTCCTGACAGTGAGAATTGTATTAGAGGGTTTACATGAAATACACAAATGTATGTGAATTTTACTTTTATTATAATATAAAACAGAAAATTGCATTAATTGATTTATTGCACCTTAATGCTGTTATATATTTATTTATTTGTTTTATTTACAGACAGGATTAAATGCCTCACTCCCACCTCCATCTCTCCTGTCACCACACTCCAGACTGAAGCTCACTGGTGCTCTGGCAGAGCAGCTTATCCCACAGGCTTCTCTGAGCACTCAGCCCCGTAAGTGGCTTTTTTCAGTTAATCACACAGTTATGTCTTTAACCAGTGGAGCTGTGTAACTGAATTCAAATGATTATGAAGATTATAACTGTGCTACGTACAACTTGGGCCAAGTCTTTTCAGCTCTGTGCAGCATGTATGCTATGAACAGAAACACAGATGGACTGCTGGCAATTGTTACCCATCTCTTGAAGTGACTACTGCAAATTGCAGTTACTGCAGTAATGTATAATATTTACTGTGGTAATACATAAAATATTACTGCAGTTTCAATTCTTGATGTTTTTTCTTATACTTTTAGGTGGGTTCAGTCCTGTCGGTCATTTTCTAAAAGGTGCTTCGTCTTTTAGACTACAGACGGTAAGATTTTGTAATGTTTCCAATTAATCTTAATGCTGCTGAGATAGGCAAGGACTGCAGTGGTGTCTGCCTGCTTGTTGCTATAAGAATGAAATTATTTCCTTTTTTCCTTGTCAGACTCTTCTTGACCACGTCTCTTCAGGGATCCACGTGGAAACCGATTCTGCACCTGTTCAGCAAGTAGTAAGTATCCAGTGTAATTTAAAGCTCAGCCGCAGCCTTATTTCACACTTATTCAACTGTCCTACCTTTCTGTTCCATTCATAGGTTGTTTCTCTTTATGATTACAAAGCAAATCGCTCTGATGAATTGACCATTCGCCGTGGTGATGTCATCCAAGTACTGTACAAAGACAACGAGAACTGGTGGTTTGGACGCCTTGAAAATGGGCAGCAGGGATATTTTCTTGCTTCTTACGTAGCAGATCAGAGTAGGTGGATTATCTTTTCTTGTGGTAGATATGCTTTTAAAAAATTGTTTATAAAAATGATAAAAACATGTTATTGTTGTAGGAGATTACAATGAAGAGGGGACTCACATGCCTTTGTCTAAAGAGCCTGATGAGAGGTCAACACCTACTAGGGTAAGAGAACAAAAAAATCAGAGTGGCGTCTGACTGGGACGTGTTCATTAATGTATTTTGGCTAAAAGGTGAAGTGGGGGTGGAGTTCACATCTCATTAATTAATCTTTTTATACCCACTGTAGGCCTTTTGTCAAAAAAATTGTCAGCTTGATTTCATGTCAGCAACAAAAAAGAAGAGAAGACTGAAAAATAGCAATATATTGCTCTGTGGTTCCTGGTTCTCCTTTTACATACTACAGCTACAACAATATTTTGAACAGCAGTGGTCTTTGTCATTCCACCTTTTGTGCATGAAAATAAGAGATTTGGAACAAAATATCAGTTTCTGTATTTTTCAGTCTTCTGATGCAAATCTAGCTGTAGCTACAACTTCCATGTTCTGCTGTAAGCAGCTATTTTGGCGAAACTATGACAAACCGTGAGTCATTTTAAAACCTACAGTGGGCAAGTGTCACTTTCATTGCTTTTCATTTCATAAATTCACAAATGTGGTCTGGTTTTAAATATGCGTGATTTTCCTGTTCCCATGGGCCATCACTTTTTTCTTTATACTCGTATCTCCAAGGTGTCTGCTGCCATTAGTTCTTCTGGAGAACTTAGGTTTCTTTCCGAGCCGACGCTTTCCGACACGGAACCTGAGATGGCAGTTACTAGGTAAGTGGCTCTCTTTGCTTCACTCCGAACTACTCCTAACTACACAGGCTGATGAAGCTGTATTGTGGTGAAGAGATATTAAGTGCTGATTGTGAAATACGTTTCCCACATAGAAGTAGAAGAAAAAAGAAGGTGAAAAAGCCACGAGTCCCTGCAGCTTCCTCTCAAGCCACGTTTTCAGATGCAGACGCATCAGCGTCGACCAGTAGCACCAGGAGGATAGGCAGATCAGCAGGGCGACCTCTGCCAAAGAGGCCAACAGACAATACAAACAGTGCCTTTGAGCCTGATCCATAAACTCATGGAAACAAACAGCAACCGTATGTCTGCTTTATTCTGATTTTTATTTCAGCTGTGATCTATTTTTCACTTTTTTTTGTTTGTAAATATTTTTTTAGTTTTGAAAAGTCACAGTTTATATTGTACCTAATACAGATTAAATTTGTTAAATATGTTTATAAAAATATTGTAATTGTATAATGCTGATAAACATATTTTTTGTACATTGAATATTTTGAATAACTTATCCATGTAAGAAAACAGATAATACTGTGTAAACGTATGTAATATTGTAATCCCACTTGATTACCTTGGAAGAGATTTAGAAGAGATTTTAGAACATATATATATATATATATATATATATATATATATATATATATATAAAAAAAAACAATTATATATATATAATTATATATATTAATATATAAATATATCTTCACAACATAAACAAATTCCTTTATAGTTTTATTTCCATCTTTATAATAAGCAGTCTTTGCAGTCCCTTACATTGTCACATTTGAATGCTAATGTACAAAAAATGAGTGAAAAAAACTCAATATCAGTGTTAAATAAATCTATAATGCAGGCAGAAAAGAAGGTAAAACATTCAACATTTCTAACTGCAGTGAAATCTGCAATAAATTCCCTGTTTGAAGAATTAGCACAGTATGAAAGGTTCATATTGACCTGTATAACTTGCACTGCTTTACTTTTAAGCCATTGGCCATAAAAACTCATTCTTACTAACCAAACTGTGGGTGGCTGGTGTTATTGTGTGAGTCATCATGGCAGTGTTGGAAAAACTATTACAAGGCAGTTTAAAGTACTTTGGCAGGTGTTTGTGGATACCTGCATGGGATCCTAACTTATTGTTTAAATTTTAATGTGCATGTTGCTCCCCAAATAAATGATCAAATATATCTGGGAACCTGTTGGGAATGCAGCTGGACCCACTCCATAAATGTATCTAGCTTTTTTCTTAAAATACCTCTCAGGGAATTCCCACTATAGCACATGCCCTAGGACCAGATAAAAATAACTAAAAGACACAACATTAAAACAATATCAGCTTGATAACAAATAATGACTGATAAGATGTTTAAAAAGTTGTGTAACTTGGAGCTGGAACACAGGATCATAGGAGAGGGGTTCTTTCATCTGCTTGTTGGTTGTTTTCTTGGACCCTGAAATGTAAAAGTTAAAAAAAGAGGTAAAATTTTTGCTGTTGTTGCAGACGTTAAAAAAAGAAATCTATTTAGAATAAATCACAGATCTTGAGGTTATACATGTATAACCTCTGAGTAGCACAAATGAGTGTCCCAATATGGGAACGCCTCCTGTAGAACCTCATCAGAAGCTCAAATGCCACCTGCCTATGTCAGGAGGGGCCATGGCCTCCATATATAATAGGCTGAAATAGTGTCACATGTCATTCAAAACAAGCCCACCTTTTCTTTTTTATAGAGAGAATGGTCTGGTGAGACACTCATGCTACTTGGAGAACCAGGGTTATATACATAACCTTAAGTTCTTTTTCAAAGCATTTGTTTGGTGAACAAAGAACCTGTACTGAGGACTGAATGCGCTAGGTTAGGCGCTGTCACATCTAGCTTATAAAACCTAACAAATGTGTGAGATGAGGCCCAGCATGGAGTTGCACACACCTCCTGGATAAAACTCCCTTAGAGCCTATAAGGTAGCCAGGCCCCTAGTGGAATGTGCATGGAGGCCAGCTGGTAAAAGTCAGGCAATACTATTGGGGAACATGTACTGATAACCTTTGGGATGAAGATGAGGTCAAGATGGGCTGGAAAGCAGCTAAAAAAATCTCAGCCAGTAAATGTTTCTCTTCCCAGCACAGGGCTGTCAGGAGGGCCACTGGTGGGGAAGTATAGCGGAGGGTTGAAGCCTCTAGTCTGCGTTCAGTGGGTTGCCCCTGGACAGAAAATCTGCTGCAAGGACAGTGGACAGTTTAGCTTAAACCCAACAGCACAGTTATCGACAGACTTCTGTAAGAAGTGAGAAGAGTTTTTGAATGACATCTGACACTATGTCAGTCTATTATATGGGGAGGCCCTAGCCCCTCCTGACATGAGCGTCACTTAAAAAGCCTGTAAGAGCTAACGTAATGGCATTTCAGCTTCTGATGAGGTCACATAGAAGGCGTTCCCATAGTGAGAAACGAAATGAATACTATGAAAGAACTTATTATGTTCATTTAAAGTTTAAGCCTACCTTTGTCGTTTTGTCCGTTGACAGAGAGAATACATGAAGATGAGAAATGCCTGAGGACAGAGTGATCATTAACATTGTATTGACATAAAATATCTAAACGCTGCAACCACTGATACTTACACCCAAAAATGCCAACGCTCCTTGAACTACAGCAGCCCATTCAAAGCCGAGATGTTGAACAATAATTCCTCCCACAATGGGGCCATAAAACGTCCTTAAAAACGAGCACAAAATTAGAGCAAAAATCACGGCACTAAAAAGCTAAATGCCAGAAAAGAGATAAATTAGGGACTCACCCAGTGCACCACACTGCTTCATATAACCCAGACACCATTCCAAGTGTACTTAGCCCCTCTTCAAATCCTATTTCACTACAAGGAAAAACTAAATTGTAGAATATTTGTTTTATCCAGCCATATTTATGAAAAAAAAAAACCCACAAAAAACAAACTGTAGTTCATGAATGTTGAGCATTATGTGAAGCAACTCACTGTGCACATGAAATGAGCTCAGGGAATATGGGGATTACACTTATTGCCAGAGAAAGCCCAATTAGACCAAGCATGACGACCAGCAACCACAGCTGACTAAATGTAAAAAAAAAACAAAAAAAGGATACAGAAGTTTGGCTTTTTAAGGCAAAGGGATTAATTCAGTATATGACTTGTCGAGGCAACATGTCCCACTCCCCTTGCAGCGGTGTAGATTTTAAATACCAGGGCTTAACCATCCAAAGTAACCGACCTATGTGTCAATGATAGGAAGACAGACATAATAGTGAAGTTGCCAAGAGCAGAGGCAGTGAAGGTGAATGAATTTAAATACCTGGATTCAACCATCCAAAGCAATGCACAATGAAGAAGAGAGTACAGACAGGAGGGAGTGGTGGAAAGGAGTTTTAGGGGGTGATTTGTGACAGAAGGAGAGCGGTGAGAAGCACTGACCAATACTCAGAACAATGGCAAGCCCAAGGAACTCAGTGACAATCTAACAAGGAGAGTTGAAGATTTACACAAGGTGGAAAGGTCTCTTATCAAAATATGTCACCACTTTGCCAAGGTCTGGAAGAAGACCCAAACTGTCACCTTTAGTTGAGAGGAAATTGGTTAGGATGTTCATGAACAGCCCAGGAACCAAGGCTCAAACATGCCATTAACTAGAAACTCCTGAAACACCAGCATCTGCGGTGAAACAAGTTTTAAATCACCTAGAAAGAAGCTCGTGCTCCAAAATCAACGCCTTCAAAATATTGGTCAAATATGCAACTTGAAATATGCCTAAAGCTTGTTGATGGCTGCCAAAAGTGTCTGGTCGAGGTGCCAGTTACTCTGGGACATGTAACCAATATTAAACTTAAACCTGGAAATTGAGACCCTAAAGTAATTAGCACAATATTTAGTGTTATATAATAACATTTAAAGTAGAGTTTATTCCTCACAATGGGCTTTCTTTTTTGCTACCACAGGAGTCGCTCCCTGCTAGCCGTGAAAAATATTAAGGGTTTAAGACACTTATTCACAGTGTGACTGTTACCTGGCAGGTGCAATTATTTCCTGGAATTAGACATTGTAAAAATGACGTTAGATATGACTCCTGGCTCAGAATGGGATACACATCTTTCTTAAAATGTCCATCATTTTTAAATATAGAAGTGTTAGTTTTACCTGAATCCCACACTAACCTCTGGATGTGAAGAAAAGGGGCGGGACCAAGAAGACAGAAGCCAATTGTAGCAGCGATTCCACCTGTCACCAAGAGAGCGATCCTAGTGGCCTGGTGCACAAGATCAAATTTTATTTAAAAAGAAAAGAAAAAAGATAATTATACACATTTAATGATTTTGATTTCTTGGATACATACAGGATATTTATCTGTGAAATACCCAATCAGCGGTGATGCCAGAATATACACTAAAGGCAAACCAAGCATTATTAGTCCCACGTAGCCATTTGAGAGACCAAACTAAGGATGATGGATAGGGGAAAAAAGTTGTTCAAGGAATGCACAAAAACTCTAGGAAACGTAAGCTGACTTTATCATAAAGGATATCATTACCCTGTTAATAGCAAACAGTGACAAAGTGGCATCCAAAAAGCCCACACCTGCACTCAGAGTGAATACCACGTAGCAAACCAGGATTGTTTTCACGTGGGTGAGTAGTCGAAAGAATGAATCCTTCGATGGGACTGCCTCTGAGACGAGGGAAGCACAAAATTACAGCTCAGTTATAATGTGAGAAAAATGAAAAAACACAAAATGGCAATTTTTCAATAATAAACCCAAACAATACACCTAAATCTCAAGTGTTACATACCAATGGACGGCAGGACGTAAATGTTGAAAGGAACCATAATCAACAGCAAGCATCCAAGACTTAAAAAAGGGACATTGTATCCAAAAGTCTGGTAGAGCCACCCTCCCAGTGGTGGTCCCAGGATAAGGCCGAGTCCTGCAAAAATCTCCAAAATACCCTAAAACAGTAGTGACCCAGATTACTGTGGGAATTTCTTACATCATAGCCAAGAGCCAGTTGTTTTCTGGAGATACATAACAACTTAAACCTATAGTTTCTGTTTTCTCGTGATTCTAATGTCTAAACAGCATGCCAGTCTGACAAGTTTGTCCACCCTCACCAGAACAGTTGCCACATTGTTTGGGAATATTTGTGCTGTGATGGCAAAAGCAGACATTGTAGCAGCGCCAAAGCCGACAGCATCAAGCGACCTCACAACAAAGCACAGACTGATGAATATAGGTCCTGCAGGAGCCCGATCAAGAAATCTGCAAAGAAGACAAGAGCCAGCCAAGATTAAAGGAAATGCAGATGAAATAAAGAAGCTCAGAGGAACTGCGTGTGAGCTGAAACAAAGGTGATTGTGCCATGGTCTCTGGGCCTTGGCCCCAGAGGGGTTCTTTCTCGTTTTGTATTATGGGTTATGTTTGGATTAGGGTTCTGTATTCATGGAATCTAG
The DNA here is from genome assembly GCF_018398535.1 of Haplochromis burtoni. Lineage (NCBI taxonomy): Eukaryota > Metazoa > Chordata > Actinopteri > Cichliformes > Cichlidae > Haplochromis > Haplochromis burtoni. Next base: position 1,779,659 of record NW_024582446.1, read on the forward strand.
CTTTCTATTCACATTGTGATTTCTTTGTTTTTATGTGTCCTGTTTATGTCCTGACGCTTCATATAAGTTCCTTTTTTATATACCTTCAGTTCTCCAAGTTCATTCATCTCCTTTTGATTCTGTTCCTCCAGTCTTGTCTTTCTTGTCTTATTCTTTCTGTGTTGTTGTATCATCTTTCCCCATGAACTTTGTTATATTTTCTGTCATGGTTTATCTTGAACCTTTTGTGTCCTTATGAGTGGGCAACATTAAAGCTATATTTTGAGTTTATGCCTTACTTCCCAAGTTTTGTATTTGTTTCCACAATCTGCCTGCTACACAGCTGTTTTAATTTTGTTTATTTAGCACAAAACATTATTTTTTACATGAATAAATTCATTGTTAGTTTGGTATTTTCAGGAAATTTGTGGGAGTGTGGCGGGGGTGTTGTTTGTTTTTCGGCTACTGAAGAGGGATGGAGCAGCAGGTTCAGGAGGCAGTGCCAGGGGAGGATGGCTGACAGCTGGTAACCACTGTTTAATCATGCCTCCCCTATTTAAGCAGCACGCTGTGTGGAGAGTCGGAGAGCAGAAGCAGCAGCAGCAACTCGCTGAGTCATGCTGAAAAGCGAACTCCAAAAGCACACTGAAACGGTGTGTGTAAAACAAATAAAGTGACAGAACATCAGCATGATCCTTGGAGTTGTTGGGTCCTTTTGTCACAATGAGATTCTGGATTTTTCCCAATTTTATCATTATCATAGTTAACACGAAACACAGATCACTTACCCAAATATAATAGTGCAGCACGATGATACAAAAAGTCCTGCAATAAGCATGAACTTTGCACCAATCTGGACAATCTGATACACAAAGAATGGGTCAGTTGCACTGTTACAGACTCTTTGGTTACACCTGTGCTCCAAATTGCCATGCACATGGCATGAAGTTAAAGTGTATACTTACATATTTTCCCAATATCAATGAACTAATTAAATTGGAGACAGCATAACACCCAAATATGAGACCAACTACAGTCTGACTGGCTCCTTTCTTCACTGCCTAAATATTAAAACAGGACAACAGATAAAGTTAGGGGATCTATATAACAACAACAAAAACAGCAAGGATAATATAATGTCTTTTTAACTAGCCAGCTTGTTGTGCCACTCTTTTCAGACATTTGCATTTCTAGCTCATGACAGACCTTAAGTTGAACGGCTGATTACAAAAGAGCCAGTCTTCACTGGCCTTCAGGGAGGATGTCTGTTGGTAGCGCATGACTACTCATTCATTCCCTTCAGAAGACATTACTGAGTTCTTAAGGTGAACAATAGTCTAACCTGTGAACTGTACAACTACATGGGAGCACAAATACATTTTAGTAGAAGGAGATGCTTGTTCCCAGTTTCCTCTGGCTAGAAAAGATTTGTTTGCAGATATATGACTTGCATTTCTTCAGTCAAAAGCTGCATTCATTATCTTGAACCTTTAACCTCTTGTGCTGTAACATGTGATTTGTACCCTATGATGCTGGCTTCCTTGAGCTTACCTCGGTGGGAAAAAATGGGCCCAATATTGAGTAGCAAATCATAGAGCCAAAGTTGACAGATGCCACTGATATTAAGGTGAGAATCTCTTTTCTTGTGAACCTGTGAGGAGGATCTGTTGATTCAGCTGTGGTGTTGTTATCTGTGTTATTATCTGAAGAGAAAACGGGAAGAGAAACATGAATAATGAGATTAGGCCACGCTGAGTTGAAAGAATATAAAGTTTGCGGTTAAACTTTTGACAGAGATAAGGAAAAAAGTCAAAAGGTCAGCTATGTTGAGCTGAGTATCTGCCAACACTTCTCAGTTTATTTTACACAGTAATTTAATTTCCACAGGGTACAAAGGTCACAAACCTCTCGTCGGAGGATCGGCATGTTGATCCATTTTCAATATTCAGGGGTCTGTATCCAGTGGCTGAGAAATACAGACGGTGACAGAACAACTGAAAGAGCAGAGGATAAATCCTGACAAGTAAATATTTCTGACAGCCTCCTCCGCTAGGTGAAAACAATCATGAGCATGGACTACCGGCAACACTTCCAGACTAACCCTCTTCTTCTTCTAAGTAATAACTAAGTTAGTCCCATCCCATTACTGCCCTCCGCAGTCTGGCAGATTAAAGTAAACCAGATATATGTAGAAATATGTAGTCTTTCTATGTTGACTTTAGCATGAGCAAATAATTCAATAATCTATTAAATTATTGCCATTTTGAATTATTATGCAAGTTATTTAAGTGTTGTTATATTTATTTTACAGACAGGATTAAATGCCTCACTCCCACCTCCATCTCTCCTGTCACCACTCTCTAGACTGAAGCTCACTGGTGCTCTGGCTGAGCAGCTTATCCCACAGGCTTCTCTGAGCACTCAGCCCCGTAAGTGGCTTTTTTCAGTTAATCACACAGTTATTTGTATTTAACCAGTGAATGGCTTCAATGGAGCTGTGTAACTGACAGTGTTGGTCAAGTTACTTGAAAAAAGTAATCAGTAACTAATTACTGATTACTTCCCCCAAAAAGTAATCCCGTTACTTTGCTGATTACTTATAATTACTTAGTTACTTTTTAAAAACACGATTTACAACCTGAATAGGTGATAAAGTGATAGATCTTTCAGCCCAATTCTACTTTTTCTACAATCCATCATACAAAATGTAATCAAATGGAAAAGTCTCTTTTTAAAACTTGTTTTATTAGTTTTAATCTTTTAACTTTATGCATCAAGCAAAAATGTAATTATATGCAACATTCTCTGACTGGAAGAAATTTGTTTTAAACCTATTTAAACCTATTTTCTGCACATTCCAGCACATAAAATATATATTTTTTGTGTGTTTACACTCAGTCTTTCAAATAGATGCAAGTAAAACACAGCAGAAAATAAATAAAGTCAAAGACTAAAATATCTCCAGCAGCATTAAAGAGGGCGCATTTCTTTACCTCTGATGAGACGTAGAAGGAATTTCCTTCTCTGCCACGTTTTGTTTGTGTGATTTCTGTTTAGAAACAAGAAAACCAACATCAGTAATGGCATAAAACAAAGTATATGGTAAGAAAATACAATATCCTTCATTTGGATTCAAAATTCAGTTTTTACAGAAATCATCCAAGAAGCTTCCTTAAAAGTTTCAAAAATGCTTGTTTACCATAAGAAAATATTCAGAGAAATGTGCTGCGAGTCTCTTCAAACTTACCTTTCTGTGAAAAAGAAGTTTAAACATCTTTGGACTTGATGTGATCGCAGCCAAAATCTCCTCAGCTTTGCAAAAGTTCAACTGAAAACAAGCAGTCAAAGGTTGTATATTTATAAACTTTCAGCATAGAACGTTCATACCCTGAACAGCAAACATCAGCATTATGATGTATGGGGCTCATTTGCATATTTTGGAATGTATGCTCATTTGAACTGTATGGCACTCGTCTCCAAGCAACTGCTACAAAAACAGGTCAAGTCAAGTGGCTTTTATTGTCATTTTAACCACGTGCAGAGGTACTGTACAGAGTGAAATGAGACGCGTTCCTCCGAGACCCTGGTGCTATATATGACATATACGGACAAACCCAGGACTACATAAAGTGCAGTGTGCATAAATTGCAAAAATAAACAAGACAAAACAGTGCAAAACTAGACAGAACAGGACGATACAGACACAAGACAATGGAAATGTGCAAAATGCTGAGTATTGTGCAAAAGTAACTTGGTGTCTGTATGTATGTGTATGAGTGTGAGATACTGCAGATAAGTGCTTGGTAGTGACATGTGTGAAGGTGTGCGTGTGCCAGTGCAGTCACTGAGTGTTCAGGGGTCTGACGGCTTGTGGGAAGAAACTTTTCCGTAGTTTGGTAGTGAGGGCCCGGATGTTCTGGGACCTCTTTCCAGAAGGCAGCAGGGTGAAGAGTGTGTTTGAAGGCTGTGTGGGGTCCTCCAGCAAGCGGGTGTTATAAGGAGGGGAGAGGGACTCCAATGATCTTCTCAGCTGCTCTCACAATCCGTTGTAGGGTACTGCGATCTAATACGCTGCAGTTACCATACCAGACAGTGATGCAGCTACTTAGGATGCTCTTGTTAGTCCCACTGTAAAAGGTGGTGAGAATGGATGGTGGGAGATGGGCTTTCCTCAGCTTCTGCTTGAAGTAGAGACGCTGCTGGGCCTTCTTGGTTATGGAGCTGGTGTTGAGGGAGCAGGAGAGGTTCTCCGCCAGGTGGACACCAAGAAATCTGGTGCTCTTGACGACCTCCACAGAGGATCCATTCATGTTAAGTGGGCAGTGATCCCACTGTGCTCTCCTGAAGTCAACAATCTCTTTTGTTTTGTCCACGTTCAGAGACAGGTTGTTGACTCTACACCTCTACAGATGGCCCGCAGTGCAACCCTTCAGCTTCCTAGTAGATTCACCTATATACAAATTTAAAGACCTAGGAGACTTACTTCTCGTCACAGAGTTGTAGCATTCACAAGATTTTCAGAAAACTTGAACTCAAGGTCAAGGTCACTGATATTCAAACTGACCCCAGAACTTTAGTAGATGCACCAATGGTATCAATTCAAAATCCTACGCTTCTCGTTCTCGAATTATGTCTTGACCAAGCTGAGTATACAATTATGAAACAATCATTTTCCATTTTTATTTCACTATCTGTAACTAAGACAAATAAACAGTATTTGGGACACAAGTCACTATTAAAGTGGTTAGTGAGACTCCACATCTGATAACAGTATAACACACTGCTTATTTATGTAAAATTGTCATCAATAAATGTGTTCAAAACAGAAGCTACACTGGCTTTAAAAGTTTTTGTTAACTCTGACTACCTGTCTGCTCTTACCTGTTTCTTTTGCTCTCTGCTGTCTTCATCCTCCATCCAACTCTACAGCTATTGTTAGGGATGACATGATGAAACTGAAGGGTGTCTGGGCACCGAAAAAAGAAAAGAAGAGAGATTGGATTAGGCTGCAGCTGGCGTGCCATTCTCTCACTTCAGGTAAAACAGGATGTAGGCTGAGTGCTGCTGTTCCTCACAAGCTGCAGATCCAGTTGTGTGCAGCACCTGTGCGTCATTATAGGTGAGCCAAGGATCTGATGTAGAGTGTGGACTCTCCTCAGGATGGACAGAATTACAGATGCAGCAGCTGTTTCCGATGTATGGAAACCTGACACACAAACAAAAGTTTACAGTATCAGTGTAAAATAATTCATTTTGTCCAGGTTGAGAAGGTGAGCTTTGGTCCTTGTGCACCACGTGTACTCACCTGAAGCCGTCTGTAGTCTGAATTTTATTTTCCATTATTTATCCACCGCCCAAATGTTTCACTACGCTACTGCAAAAAGGTAAAAACACAAACACACAATTAGACACTGAGCACTGGATGTGCATGCATGCATGAGCTTTGAAGTTTAAACTTTTTTTTATCATCAACAATTTTTATTTATTTCATTTTAAACTTCAATAACAGAGCTTAAGGATAACTACATAAATAAATAGTTTAAAAAACAAACAAACAAAAACAAAAAAACAACAAAAAAACAAAACAAAAAAGGGAAGTTATCCTATTCTTTCTTCGCACACCAATCCCCACACCACCACTCTGTCATTACTCCTCTGTTCTTCAAGTTACAGAAAGCCAGCTTGTAAAGGGGGACCAAATACAATCATATTGATGCAATTTGTCTAATAAACCATAAGTCACTTTTTCGTAAGACGCCAACTTAGCCATTGTCTTTAGCCACTCTTCATAGGGAGGGGGGTTCTTTTTCCGCCAATGTCTTAGCAGGACCCGTTTGGCCGTAGTAAGAGCCAAAATAATCCATCTTTTTGTATAACTGGAAAAATCTCCATCAGAAAGTTCTGTGGTTATACCAAGTATGGACAGTTTTGGTGAGATACCAAATCTCCTTTTTAAAACACTGAAAATTACCTCCATTATATTTTCCCACCAATCCCGAAGTGCCGAACAGCTCCATAAGATATGTAAAATCAAAGCATTTTGACCATCACATCTCCAACATTCGTCCGTAGAGGCCAGGTTCCATTTATACAATTGTTGCGGTGTTCGATGCCACCTATGGATTATCTTAAGTTGAATAAATCTACTGCCTGTTTCTTTATACATAGTATTAACACTTTGAAAACATGAATCCCATTCAACTGAAGATATGTCCAATGCCATGTCCTGGGCCCAGTAGCCCTTAACTTTAAGGAGAGGGTCAGCTGACCGTTCTTGCAATAAGTGATAAATCTTAGAGGTAATGCCTTTACCCAAGGGTGATCTTGAGAGCAGGACTTCCACAGGGCTGCCCACAGGACAACTCAAGGGGGTTCCCAGCCACTTCGATAATGAACTATGTATTTGGACATATCTCCAGAATTGATTACGCTCAACTTATATAACTCCACAATTTTATCAAAGCTTAAAAAACATTTAGTCCCACAGTCAAATAAATCTGATACATTAAGGATGCCTGCTTTACGCCACTGTAACCAGTCAACCGATGTCCCTCCAATTAAAATTCTTTTATTCCCCCATAAGGTTGCCGAAGGTGATTTAATAAAGTCCCAGCGACCTGCCCTATGTAATTTACACCACAATGTCTTCGCGTTTGCAATTATAGGATGGGTAGTTTTATGACTGGTATCAAACAGCTCCCTCCAAGGAGAAATACCGCCATTAACTTCCGTCTCTATATGGGACCAGATGGGTTTAACTGGTGCAGTAGGTAACCAAGCTCTAAGTTGTTTCACGTTCATCACCCAATAATACCATTGGAAATTAGGCAATGAAAAACCTCCTTGTTTTGCACTCGCTTGAAGTTTCCTAATACTTAAACGATGTGGTGAGCTACCCCAAAGAAACTGCCGGATCAAAAAGTCTAGATCTTTGAAATACTTATCTGGAATGTGTAATGGAATATTAGATAAAATATAAAAGATCATGGGTGCAGTCATCATCTTAATACAACTAATTTTACCCCATATTGTGAGACGTACTCTGGACCATCTACCAAATTCCATTTTTATTCTTTCAAACATTGGCTCCATATTTGCTCGAACCATCTTAGTGTAATCCGAGGTAATTTGTATCCCCAAATACCTCAAACCATTCACGGACCACCGAAACTCCCACTGTTTAAATAAAGTATGGGGGCAGTGTCCTGACATAGGCATTGCCTCTGATTTATCCCAGTTGACACGATACCCTGAAAGCAGCGTAAAGCTTTCTATACATTCTAATAGGGCTGGAATTGACTTCCCAGGCTGGGTCATAAGTAACAACATATCATCTGCATATAATAGAAGCTTATGTTGACTATTACCCATCGAAATTCCAAATATATTTACATTATTTCTCAGTTTTTGTGCCAGAGGCTCTATAGCAATTACAAAAAGACCGGGGCTAAGGGGACAACCCTGTCTTGTGGATCTCTGTAAAAGGAATAGGTCTGATATGAGCCCATTCGTCAATACTCGCGCTGAAGGCGAATCATATAATATCTTTATCCACCTAATAAAATTGTCACCAAAACCAAACTTTTCTAATGTCTTAAACAGATAATCCCACTCAACACAATCAAAAGCTTTTGCAGCATCCAGCGATAGGGCCACTGTTGGATATACTGAATCATATACATAATTTTGCAAATTAACCAACCGCCTAATATTATCTGAACCATAGCGGTTTGGAACAAAACCAGATTGGTCTGCATGAATTATTTTCGCCATTACTACTTTTAATCGACCCGCTAAGACCTTTGCCAAGATTTTTTGGTCAGAATTCAGCAAAGATATGGGGCGGTAACCACTTGGGTCTAAAGGGTCTTTCCCAGTTTTAAGAATAAATGTTATAAGTCCAGAGTGCATTGACTGAGGTAATGAGCCTACTTTGAACGCCTCATTATAAACATCGAGCAACAGGGGACTTAACATATCCTCAAATGCTCTATAGAAATCCAATGGTAACCCATCTAATCCTGGAGCTTTATTAAGTGGCATACTGTTAATTGCACGGGTAATCTCCTCCACTGTAATTGGAGCATCTATAATCTGCTGGTCAGTAGTAGAAAGCTGTGGCAGGTTTAAATCAGTAAAGAATGCTTCGAATTTCTGTTCATCTAAACTCCCTTGTGTAGAATAAAGATTATTGTAAAAGGCCCTGAATCCATCATTTATATGTCTAAAAGAAGTTAAAATAACCCCATCTAATTGTCGTATGCCTGGGATATGGTTCATACTGTCTTTCTGTTTAAGACGGTATGCTAATAAACAGAGATGGGAAGTAACGCGTTACTTGTAAAGCGTTACTGTAATCCGATTACTTTTTTCAAGTAACGAGTAAAGTAAGGGATTACTATTGCAAAAACGGTAATTAGATTACCGTTACTTTCCCGTAGGAACGCTGCGTTACTGCGTTACTAAAACCGTGATTTTTTGCGAGAATGTCTCATGACAGTGACGTAAGCGAGTGCGACGTTCGTGACAACAGCTGTGTGCAGATCAACAATGGATCATGTCGAGGAGAGAGTATGAGCGTGCAGCGTTTAAAGCGTGGAAGTACTGACCTTACTTTGAGTTTGATTCCATAAAAAGTGACAAAAACATTAGTGTCCGCTGTGCGTGGGAAGAAAACTTCTTTTTACAGCGAAAAAAACCCCTAAACTTCCGAGCAAGCACCGAGTGCGCTACGACGTAATGGGAAACTCACAGAGAAACTCGCGGATTCTTCCACTGACCGCTGCGGCACACCTGCACCAGGGTAAACCTCCGCCTACCCACTCCTGCTTTACAGGTGAAAATAGAGCAACAGGACCGCTG
>NW_024582446.1:1801345-1985624 GCF_018398535.1 Haplochromis burtoni
TATTATTATTACTGTGATATATTTTTAGTACTGAAAAGTTAAAAAGCTGAATTGGGAAAAACAAAATTATTGTAATTATGTAAAGTTGATGAGCATATTTTTTGTAATTTTGTTTTTTTGAATAACTTATCCATGTAAGAAAACTTATGTCATATTGTAATTCTACTTGATTACCCTGTAAGAGAGCTAGAATTGATATATATATTCATTTCTCTACAACAAAAACAAAAACAATTAATTTATAGTTTTATTTCCATTTTTTATTCATAATCAGTCTTTGCAGTCCCTTAAATTGTCAGTGAGTGAAAAAAAATCTCAATATCAGTGTTAAATAAATCTATAATGCAGGCAGAAAAGAAGGCAAAACATTCAACATTTCTAACTGCAGTGAAATCTGCAATAAATTCCCTGTTTGAAGAATTAGTACAGTATGAAAGGTTCATTATGAGCAAAGATATCCTTATATCACAAGGTTTTCTTCACATTTCTATGAATGAGGTAATCAGATGTTGATATTGGTTGATATTATGTTGATGTAGAAATCCTATGAATATCTCTACAAAAGGCACAATTGTGGTCGGCAATAGTTTGTGATTATTAGGTAAATTGCACTGTTTTAGTATAGTAAATAAAGTCATACTCACACACCCATATGAAACACTTACATTCAGATGCACCACCTTAAATCAGTACACTTGCACTGCTTTACAATTAAACCACTGTTTATAAAACTCACTCTTACTAACCAAGTGGCTGGTGTCATTGTGTGTGAGTCATCGTGGCAATGTTGAAGAAACTATTATCAGGCAGTTTTAAATACTTTGGCAGGAGTCTGTGTCTGTGGATACCTACCTGCACAGGGCTCTAACTTAGATCACAATCAAGCTGGGTTCGTGTAGTGAACTTCTGGTTTCATTTTTAATATCCGTGTTGCTCCCCAAATTATTTTTGGACCCACTCCATTTTACATTACACAGTGTTACTGCATTGATAAGAAGCAGGCTATAGAGTTATAAATACCTGCAAAAGTACTTAAAATACCTGTTTGGTAGTTCCTACTACAACGCATGCCCTAGAACCACATATAAATAACCAAAGGACTCACAACATTAATACAATATCAGCCTGATAACAAAAAATGGCTGATAAGATGTTTAACTTGGAGCTGGAGCACAGGATCATAGGAGAGGGGTTCTTTCATCTGCTTGTTGGCTGTTTTCTTGGACCCTTAAATTTAAACGTTAAAAAAAGAGTTACCATGTTTTTGTTGCTGCAGACAGCACAAAGGTTAAAAAAAGTTTTCTATGTGGTTGAAATGACAAATATTATTATGTTAACTTAAAGTTTAGGCCTACCTTTGTCGTTTTGTCCGTTGACAGAGAGAATACATGAAGATGAGAAATGCCTGAGGACAGAGTGATCATTAACATTGTATTGACATAAAATATCTAAACGCTGCAGTCACTGATACTTACACCCAAAAATGCCAAAGCTCCTTGAACTGTAGCAGCCCATTCAAAGCTGAGATGTTGAACAATAATTCCTCCCACAATGGGGCCATAAAACATCCTTAAAAATAAGCACAAAATTAGAACCAACATCAAGGCGCTAAAAAGCAAAATGCCGGGAAACAAATATATTAGGGACTCACCCAGTGCACCACACTGCACCAAATAACCCAGACACCATTCCAAGTGTACTTAGCCCCTCTTCAAATCCTATTTCACTATGAGGAAAAACAAAATTTGCAGAACATTTGTTTCATCCAGCCATATTTATGAAAAGAAAACCCACAAGAAAACCCCAAAACAATATACAGCTCATGAATGTTGAGCATTATGTGAAGCAACTCACTATGCACATGTGATGATCTCAGGGAACGTGGGGATTGCACTCATACCCAGAGAAAACCCAATTAGACCAAGCATGACGACCAACAACCACAGGTGACTAAACCAAAACAGAAATACAGAAAAAGATACAGAAGTTAGACTTTTTAAGGCAAAGAGATGAAATAGTGTATAAGCTGTCAATATGTCCCACTGAATACCTCCCTAGTAGTGGTATAAAGTTTAAATATCTGGGCTTAATCATCGAAAGGAACACAGTGCACAAGAGAGGCGAAGAAAAGAATGCAGTCAGGAGGGAGTGGGTGGAGATGAGTTTCAGGGGTGATTTGTGACAGAAATAGTGAAAGGAATAGTGGATAAACTGGACAAAGGATGTTAAAAATAAAGCTGCCAGGCAGGAGGAAAGGAAGAAAACCACTGAAGAGGTTCATGGGTGTACTGCAGGAGGACTGGTGTGACAGAGGAAGATGTTACGGATAGGCTGAAATGGAAGCAGACGATTTGCTGTGGGGAACCCTAAAAGAAGCAGCCAAAAGAAGAAGAAAAAAAGAAGAAATGGTGTAAGATACTATGAAATCTTATGAACATATGACTATAAAGTAAAGATTTACATTGGGATTTGACGTTTAACCACACTCAAGGGCATGAATGTCATGGCAATTTAGGGCTTTTAACTATCTTTTTCCAGGGCAGAATGATGGTACAGTATAGATATTTATATCTATAGATATATATAGTATAGATATATATTTATGACTTTGAAAAAATATAAATTGGGTGCACACGTTTGGATTTATTTAGGTTTTTTCCTCATTTACACAGGGCCAATTATGTACATATGCTATTTTAATAAGTGTGCCTCCAAATTCATTCATTAATTCAAATCAACAGCTGTATCGTTGAAACTTGGACACAATTGTGTGTTCCAGGACAATGATGCTAAACTGGTTTTGGAATAGATAAAGAAGCTAACATTAAGCTTTTTTAAAGCCCTAAGCTCAACCCTATTGAACATTTGTTGACTACAACTGAAAGCCAGATCCATACCAGGAAACCAACCAGTTCAGCGCTATAAACTGGTCAAGAATGCAACTAAAATGATCCCAGAAGCATGTTGATGGCAACTAAAAGTGTCTGGTTGAGGATATTTAATCACATATTATTGCTGGCCATTACAAAGAGTGCAGGTTTAAAACACCTTCAAATGGTAAGATCACATTTTTATTCAGAGTGGGACTGTTTCCTGGCAGGTGCGACTGTTTACATTACTGTAAAAATGAGATTGGGAAAATCTACTCCAATCTCTCCTCTGATATGACTCTTGGCTCAGAATGGGATACACATCTTTCTTAAAATGTCCATCATTTTTAAATACAGAAGTGTTAGTTTTACCTGAATCCCACACTAACCTCTGGATGTGAAGAAAAGGGGCGGGACCAAGAAGACAGAAGCCAATTGTAGCAGCGATTCCACCTGTCACCAAGACCGCCATCCTAGTGGCCTGGTGCACAAGATCAAATTTAATTTCAAAATCAACATATTCATTTATATTTTATCATTTTGATTGCTTGGATACATACAGGATATTTATCTGTGAAATACCCAATCAGCGGTGATGCCAGACAATATGGTAAAGATAAACCAAGCATTATTAGTCCCACGTAGCCATTTGAGAGACCGAACTAAGGATGATGGATAGGGAAAAAAAGTTGTTCATGCAATCCACATAAAATTCTACCAAACGTAAGCTAATTTGATTATAAAGGATATCATTACCCTGTTAATAGCAAACAGTGACAAAGTGGCATCCAAAAAGCCCAGACCTGCACTGAGAGTGAATACCACGTAGCAAACCAGGATTGTTTTCACGTGGGTGAGTAGTCGAAAGAATGAATCCTTCGATGGGACTGCCTCTGAGACGAGGGAAGCACAAAATACGGCTCAGTTATAATGTGAGAAAAATGAAAAAACACAAAATGGCAACTTTCAAATGGACAAATAATACACCCAAATCTTATGTTTTACATACCAATGGACGGCAGGACGTAAATGTTGAAAGGAACCATAATCAACAGCAAGCATCCAAGACTTAAAAAAGGGACATCGTAACCAAAAGACTGGTAGAGCCACCCTCCCAGTGGTGGTCCCAGGATAAGGCCGAGTCCTGTGAAAATCTCCAAACTACCCTAAAACAGTAGTGACCCAGATTACTATACTGTGGGAATTTCTTACACCATAGCCAAGAGCCAGTTGTTTTCTGGAGATACATAACAACTTAAACCTATAACGGTCGTTCTGTTTTCTCGTGATTCTAATGTCTAAACAGCATGCCAGTCTGACAAGTTTGTCCACCCTCACCAAAACAGTTGCCACATTGTTTGGGAATATTTTTGCAGTCATGGCGAAAGCAGATGTCATAGCAGCTCCAAAGCCGACAGCGTCAAGCGACCTCACAATAAAGCACAGACTGATGAATATAGGTCCTGCAGGAGCCCGATCAAGAAATCTGCAAAGGAAACAAGCGCCAGCAAGTGTCAAACAGAATAGAAAGATGAAAGGAAATGCAGATGAAATAAATAAGCTCAGAGGAACTGCGTATGATCTGAAACAAAGGTGATTGTGCCATGGTCTCTGGGTCTTAAACTCGTAGTTTTTAGTTTTTCACTTTACGGTTTTTCTCATTTTGTATTTTGGGCTATATTTGGATTAGGGTTCTGTATTCTTGCTATTTTTACTGTATTCTAGCTTTCTAGTCACATTGTTATTTCTTTGTTCTTACATGTCCTATTTATTTCCTGATGTTCCTTATATTGTTATTATATGCCCTCGGTTCTTAGCTTAATCCACTTTTGATTCCATTCCTCCGATCTTATTTCTGTATTTGTTTTTATTTTCTCCCGATTCAGTTATATCTCTTTCCTTGTTTTATTTTGGTGATTATTGTTGGTGATTGGTGATTAAATCTCTCTTTCCACCTGTTACTTCTCCCCTTGCTATCTTATGTCATTATCTTTCCCCTTGAACTTTGTTATATTGTCACAGTTTGTCCTAGTTTGTTATGCCTTGCTTCCTGAGTCTTAGATTTGGGTCCACAATCTGCCTGCTTGAGAGCTGCTATACTGGATTATAACTGTGTACTTTAATTATCGGTGAATTCCTGGACTCCTTCTTAAGCGGCGTGGCACAGTAGTTTTTAGAAAATTTGCCTACACAAGTTTGGATCTATTTTCTCCTGTGGATTAATAAAAACTTGTTACAGTGATGAATATTTACAGCAGCCCAACATGTATATGGGGATAACACTAAATACACAACTCTGTACTAAACATTGTGGCTAATGTGTTTTCATTCTGTTCATTCAGCACAAAAAATATTGTTTGTTACATTAATAAACATCTGTGAGAAATAATAACGAGAAAATGTTTTTTCCAGCTTCATCTTTATCATAGTTATTATTTTTTAGCATAATATTATCATAATACGAAACACAGATCACTTACCCAAATATAATAGTGCAGCACGATGATACAAAAAGTCCTGCAATAAGCATGAACTTTGCACCAATCTGGACAATCTGATACACAAAGAATGGGTCAGCTGCACTGTTACAGACTCTCTGGTTACACCTGTGCTCCAAATTGCCATGCACATGGCATGAAATCAAACACTATACTCACATATTTTCCCAGTACCAATGAACCAATTAGATTGGAGACAGCATAACACCCAAATATGAGACCAACTACAGTCTGACTGGCTCCTTTCTTCACTGCCTAAATATCAAAACAGGACAACAGATAAAATTAGGGGATTTACATAACAGCAACAAAAACAACAAGGATAATGAAAAGTGAATCTCAAAAATAACGTATAAACTATAAATATATGAATAACCCTGACATGAAATTCAACTTTTTTTTAAACAATCGAGCGTTTATTGAACCTCCTGACAAATTAAATACGTAACATATTTGAGTTTAAATTTTTATTACATTTGCTACATCTGGTATTTTTATTTATTTAATGCATTTAATTTATTGCTTAAAACTGTATTGTGTAATTTATTTTAGATTTTTTGAGGAGGAAAAGAAAAGAAATCACACTGATGATGTATCAAATGTCCCCCCGCACATGTATCAAATATGATAAAGTAGGCATTACAATGTTAAGGTGACAAATGTCTTTTTAACTAGCCAGCTTGTTGTGCCACTCTTTTCAGACATTTGCATTTCTAGCTCCTGACAGACCTTAAGTTGAACGGCTGATTACAAAAGAGCCAGTCTTCACTGGCCTTCAGGGAGGATGTCTGTTGGTAGCGCATGACTACTCATTCATTCCCTTCAGAAGACATTATTGAGTTCTTAAGGTAAACAATAGCATAATCTGTGAACTGTACAACTACATGGGAGCACAAATACGTTTCCTACTGCTAGAAAAGATTTGTTTGCAGATATGACTTGTATGTATGAGAGAACGTGTTTTATTTCTTCAGTCAAAAGCTGCATTCACAAGCTAAGTTTTAAAAATTTTAATATCTTGAACCTTTAACCTCTTGTGCTGTAACATGTGATTTGTACCCTATGATGCTGGCTTCCTTGAGCTTACCTCGGTGGGAAAAAATGGGCCCAATATTGAGTAGCAAATCATAGAGCCAAAGTTGACAGACGCCATTGATATTAAAGTGAGAATCTCTTTCCTTGTGAACCTCTGAGGAGGATCTGTTGATTCAGCTGTGGTGTTGTTATCTGTGTTGTTATCTGACATCTCTGAAGAGAAAACGGGAGGAGAAACATGAATAATGCGATTAGGCCATGCTGAGTTGAAAGAACATAAAGTTCGTGGTTAAAATTATCGCAGTGATAAGGGAATAAAGTCAAGAGAAGTCAGCTATATTGAGCTGAGTGACTGCCAACAGTTTTATTTTATTGATTAATTTTTTTACACAGCGTACAAAGGTCACAAACCTGTCGTCGGAAGATCGGGATTCTGGTCCATTTTTAACATCCGGTGGCTGAGAAATGCAGACGATGACAGAAGAGTGAAAAAGCATAGGGTAAATCCTGACAGCACCAGCCGCGAAGTAAATGCCTCTGACAGCCTCCTCCGCTACAAGCGACTACAGTCATGTGCATGGTCTACCCGGAGCACTTCCAGACTTCTTCTTCTTCTTAGTAATAACTTAGTCCCATCCCATTACTGCCCTCCGCAGTTTGACATATTAAACTGCTATTTTATTGGAAACTCGAATTGTAATAGTCGTCGCACAATTAAAGTACTAGTAATACTAAGTACCAATCGAGGGCTCTGGTAGAAACTCAATGAATGTTTTTTTATGATGGCCAAACAAAGTTTTAACAAAAAATGAAAAAAAAAAAATCTATAAATGTAGTTTAAATATATACAAACAAACCTTTATGTTAAGCATCACTTAGGTTTATGCTAAAATCTCCGACTACAGTTGATCTCTGATGCTAATACTGATGAATCTGACAGCAAATTGCTTGTACCTTTTAACATTTTTAAAGACCCCTTTAAAACATAAATATGCGTACTTTTTTAATGCAAACTGTAGCTTAATGCTATTGCCTACAACAATGACTATAACCACAACTATAATGTATTTTAAAGGTAAGTTGTGTTTTTGTTTTAGGCTAGATCCCTATTTACTTAATTTGATGGATCTTATCAAAGCACAACATGGAGGTTACTCCTTGGCCTCTCAGCAAGAAGATCCTGGGAACCCTTCTGTGTGGAGTTTCCACATGCTCTATGTCTTTCTCCCTCAGTCCAGGTTTTTCCCTCAGTCCAAAGACATGCGTTTTAGATTAATTAGTGATTCTCTGCGAAATGTAATGTAAATGTAAAAGTAAATAAACAAATTTAAATGTTTTATATCTACAATTGCATTAATATTTCTCTCACATTTAATGGAAAGTGAAGAGGGGTCTTTTGCAATCACTTCCATTGCATTAGTTAGTAAAAGATCTAATATGAAAAAGAAATAAAATAAAAACAACAAAAAACATTTTGGAACCATAGATTTTTATTCCATTTTGGCCAGCTTATAGGTCCCCAGAAAACCTACAGTCATATTTTTCTTTTCATCACAAAATAAGAGAAAAACAATCAGGCAGCAAACCATTCGGTTATTAGGCAGTATTGCTGATAATAACTGACACGCACTGTTGCTAAAATCTCTGAAGCTGCACTGAATAAAAAAAGCTGAAATGAAAACATCTGCACCAAATGTTCTGTAACTTTTTGCAAAATACTTTCCAGTTAAAATAAACTTCTAAAAACAAGTGACAGATTTCCAGATATGATCACATTTTTTTCTTTATACAATAGCACCAAATCTACATGAATCTGACTCCCACTAATGGGTCATCTCTAGCAACTTATGAGTATGTTGTAGTTAATAGCTCTGCATGTTTATGCTCTCATTCTTTTTTCTGTAACATCAACAAAAAAAAACAAAACAAAAAAAACAACTCAAGGTGCAATGTTAAAGCAAAGGTGAAATACAAAATTATTCAAATTAGCAACATACACACATATTTTTCTAAGCACATAATAATGTTAGGTCACTAAATACACAGCGCAAGCAGCATTACATTTTCTTTTGCAGGTACGACATTAAGTTCTGTGTAGGTAGCATTATTGCACACAAGCTCTATCTAAAGCAGCACTGGTTTCCAAAATAGGCAAACTACTGTACTTCACATTCAAATGCAGAATTCAAGTAGCATCATAAACACCCAGTGGAAACAAAACAGAGCCAACCAAGTGAATTTGATTGAAAAGATCTTAATCGTTACTGTGTAGATTTATTCTGGGTGACATGAGATCTACATGACATCATTTTCTGCTAATTTTCTAGCAGGCATCCTTTCAGCCAAATGCCTTTGGCTGGATATGGCACCCATAGACTTACTGTACACGATTACTGACAACTGTATCCACAATAGTTGATTCTGAAATCAACAAGGAAATAGAGAATAATGTTTCTTCAATCGAAATGTGTTTCAATTTACAAGTGGAAAAATGAACACACCGTCAGGTGTTGAATAGGTTGAATGTACAGAGGCCAAAATAATACGATTAACTATGTTCATTGCAGCACTTCATGGAAGTAGCATGAAGAGAAAATATATAAACTATGGCAAACTGTACTCAACTTTTCATGTTGCAGCTACCAAATTTATATATCCCTCTATTGCATGTTCAGCAAATTGAACATAATGTTGAAGACATTCAACTGAAAAAAATTCCAAATGAGATTATAAATAAATGTAATTAAATACCTATAAGTGTGATATAATAAAACTGTATAATATATCTACTTATTTCTTAATACGGATTTAAAATAGTGCAGCCTTTATATAACACACGGTATGGCTTAGTGAACGTGTATATAAATTTTGAATGCCACTTCAGACTTATATATTTGCTGTGCTTATTTCTTTATAAACACGACAAGGTTATTAATTTGCAGTTCGATAGCGAGATAATGTGTTTGATACTACAGATGGCACTAAACCTCCAGACTGCTTTTAAAAGTCACTGCAACATAAGTTAGTTAGGTTTGTTTTCTTTAATCTAATATATACCATATCATAATAATTATAATACTTTGACTACATGACTACATTTAATATATGAACTAGAAATTATGGATTCACTTAAATCTCTTTCATCAACACCAACCTGGAGTGACTTTGCCCTAAACACACTGATTGTAAATTGCCTCCATGTGCAAGACTAGCTTGTACATATATTAATCTCTTCTAAGTAAAACAGGACATTTTCTCCATCGTAGCCCCACACGTTGGAAGGTAAGACCACTCAGCTCTGTTGAGTTAGTGCACAGCAACACCAAATGACCTTTTCACTTCAGCCTCTGAGTCACATTTGCCAAGGCGACAGCAAATGCTTGCACGGCTGAGAAAGGATACTGGAAATCCAAGATATAAGCATTTCCATCTATCCGCCCAAACTGCATCACCTAAAAAATTGTAGAAGAAGAAGATATTTCAGAAAGAAAGCAGTAACCAAAACATAAGCATCGTGAAGCTGCTTTTTTTAAAGCTAAAGCCCAAAGATGTACAAGATGATGTCACACGTGTTTGGTGTTTTTGCTTTAAGGGCTGAAGCAAAAATAGAAAAATAGAAACCCCTGTGAGATGAAGAGACAACTCATTTTTAAATTCACTAATGTTGCTTATCATTACCTGTCTACCATCCAGTTCGATCTGAAAATTCTTTGCTGACTCCTGGGTGACTCGACCTCCAAAGTCAAGCTGGTACACCTGGGTGGCCTCATTCCACAGTGGCTGTTTGTTGGCCATAACGTAGACAAACCCTTGGCTGCCTAAACTACGGTCCTCCCTTTCATTTGCCTTGCGACACTTTATCTCCTCCAGCTCACTTGCCATACGCATGCTGCGCTTGTTCTTCCAGCTCTTCTTACTACTCTGGTTCTGGTTCATTAGCTCGTCACCGCTAATGAAGAGCTCTGGCTCACTCTCTGAGCTATCCTGAAACTCATTCGTGGTCCTGTTCATTTTCTTTGTTTTATTAAGTTGTTCTCTCTGCCCCTTTGGCTTCTTTTTCTCTCTGCTACCAAGCCTCGGGCTCGCAATGAGAGTGTTGAAATCAGACAGCGCACGCCCTTCCTTTCTGGATTTGCCCTCAGACACAGTGGGCATGTTGGCCTCCTCTGCCCGGCTGTCAAGCCTTTTGCGGCTCTTCTTGTTGAAGCGCTCTGACTCTTGTGGGACAGGGCTTTCATTTAAGGATGATGGCTCTGGAAAGTTATTGGCAGATTCTGCGAGATCTTCTGTGGCACTTTTGGATGGTGGCAACTCGGTAGGTGGGGGAGGAGGGGGAAGAGGAGGTGGGGGAGGTGGTGCAGTAGGAGGAGGCGGGGACAGTATTGGCTTCTCCAAAATCTGGTGAGTTTTGGTCGGGAGTGGAGGCGCGGGAGGATCTTGCATGGGCGGTGGGCAGGGGTAAGGGTTCCAAGGGTGGAGGCTGACCGGGTGCAGTTGGAGTCCGGCACATGAGCTTGCTCCTGGGTACAGAGGAGGGAGAGGACAGCAGGCCAAGTTGGCCAGATTTGGGGGGTAGCCCGGTGGCAAGACCAAATTGGGGTCCTGCTGAGCAAAAGGGACAGGAGCGACCACTTCATTTGGAGAACACTGTTGCGGAGGGTTTTGCAAAGTCTGAAGTGGGGGTCCACTGTGACCCACCCCTGGAGGAAAGGGTGACAGGGATATCTGGTAACCTGATGGAAACGTAAGAGTGCTTGTGCTCGGACTGGTTGGAGGTTTAGTTGTGAGGACAAAGGGAAGCCGAGTCACATCAAGGTGCTGAGCTTGACTGATAATAAGGGGAGGCGGTTTATGAGGTGGGGGAGCTAACATTGTTTGATCCGGGGTGAGCCAGAAATCTTCTGTGGCGGAGGTGTCCCACTGGTAAGGCGGAGGGCGTTTTACTGTCAAACTGACATCACCAAGAGTCAGCTGACGTACTGATTTTTCAAGGTGACACTGCTGATTTAAAGTCTCGTCCTCAGTAAATGCAGAGTTAACATACACTGTTCTGTCCCGACTGTTGTCAACGCCACCCAGTAGACTGTAAGATGACTGAGATGCCATTGGAGAGGCATTTTTGGAGTGCACTATAATGGTACTGTGATGCGCACCTTTCCCTGATGGGAAGTCCTGCCTCACCACCGTTCCACCTGCAATACCACTACTGGTAGTTCCACCTCCACTGACACTAACACTGGTGCTGCTGCTGTTACTACTGCACTGTGTGCATGTGTATAAGGCAGTGGGCACCCTCTGCTGGTAGGAAAGGGCTAATGCACTGTTCATTTTAGCTTTAGTAGGTAGTGTCCTTGAGCTGTCCATCATCTGTGGCACTTTGAGGCCCACATCCCTTCGTTCACGACGTAGAGTGGCATGAATGAGGCTGCTATCAATTCTCTGGGGAGGAGGAAGTGTAGCTGTTACCTGATTGGCTGGATCAGGGTAAGGAGGGGGGTCTCCACTTGGTATTGTGTATCGAGGGACAGAAAGACGACTTAATGTTGCTGAGCTGTATGGAAGCTGAATTTTTTTATTCTCTGAGGAAGTGACTTTGAGGGTAGCTGAGCCCCCAATGCTGTGCACAGCGTATGCATTCTGGTTGCGAATGAGGCGCCTTCGTGGCCGACACACCTCCTCCACATTGCCACTGCTGTCAAAGGTCGTGATCCTTTCATACCCAAGAGGTGTTGGGTACTGTAAGGTGACAGGATGAAGCAAAAATTCATCCTTTTTCAGGCAGGGGTCCGGTGCCAGGATACTTGGGCTGTCACAGTTTGTGATGAGAGTTTGAGGAGGAGCAGCAGCTGAAGCTGCTGCTGCAGACACTACAGTCCCAGGGTACGGAGGAGGGGGATTTATTTTCCTCATCTGAATCTCTACAGACCCATCTGTATCGTTAAAGGAGGGAGGTAATGTACGTGGCAGACTTGGCTTCAGAGTGTGTCCATGGTCTCCCCTGTCGAGCCCTGGCTCAGTGGTGGGAGGTGGCATCTGGGGAAGAAGATGAATCTGTTGCAAGGAAATGGTTGGATAGCCAGATGGAGGAGGGGGCAACGACATTTGGATCTTCAGTTGCTGCTGCATTTGTTGATGCTGCCTCTGCATTTGTTGATGCTGCTGCTGGATCTGCTGATGCTGCTGCTGGAGCTGCTGCTGCTGCTGCCTCATCTCTTGGATCTGTTGTCGGATTTGCTGCTGCTGCTGTTGCATCTGCTGCTGCTGCTGCTGCATTTGCTCGTGCTGCATCTGCATCTGCTGCTGCTGCTGTTGGATCTGCTGTTGCTGAAGCTGTTGGTTCGTCACTTGCTGTTGCGCTTGTTGCATTTGTTGATGTTGCTGAACTTGGTGTTGCTGATGTTGCTGTTGTTGATGTAGCGTCTGCTGGTGGTGCAGCTGCTGTAGTTGCTGATGCTGCTGCAGCTGCTGTGACTGGGATGGGTGATGGTGTTGCTGTTGCTGCTGTTGCCCCTGCTGGTGGTGCAGCTGCTGTAGCTGCTGGTGTTGCTGCTGCTGCAGCTGCTGCTGTTGCTGCAGCTGCTGCTGTGAT
This sequence comes from Haplochromis burtoni, assembly GCF_018398535.1. Lineage (NCBI taxonomy): Eukaryota > Metazoa > Chordata > Actinopteri > Cichliformes > Cichlidae > Haplochromis > Haplochromis burtoni. The sequence continues at coordinate 1,814,338 of NW_024582446.1, forward strand.
TGGGACGGGTGATGGTGTTGCTGTTGCTGCAGTTGCCCTTGCTGCTGTTGATGATGGTGCATTTTCTGCTGCTGCTGTGTCTGTATTTGTTGTGACTGTTTAGATGGCTGCTGGCGAGGCTGCTGTGAATGAGAACGCTGTGAATGAGGCTGTGGTGGGAGATGGTGAGGTGGAGGTGGGGGAGGTAAAGTGCCAGGGAGAAGAGGACCCATCTCCAACCCGTTGAAGATCATCTGACCAGGGCTGGTGTATCTAGTTGGCACGGGATATGGTGACGCAACAGCATCCTGACCATGATCAGTGACAGGGACAGAGGCTGCTGCTGCTGCAGCTGCTGCTGCAGCAGTGGCGGTCGGGTTGGTCAGAACATCAAGCTGAATATTCTGATTGGCCAAAAGAGACTGAACCAGACCAATACTCTGAGTTGGGGACATGGCTTGAGCTGGGCTGTGGATGGGAGCAATGGGAATGTTGACTGTACATGGAGGATTGTCTCCAGCCACTCCAGATGGCCCCATCACTATATAAGAAGACAGAGAAGAAGAGTTTAAGCGACTTAGGATGATAATAAACTGATGGGCATGCAAACTAATTTATTTGCATCTTTTTGGATTTCCTTTTTACCTGGTAAGTCATCCTCATCCTCGCTGAACACATTGGGGTTGAACACCGGCAGACTCATAAAGTCATGAGAAATCTTTCGCACTTCTGGAAGGTAGATTGTCATCTGTCTCGGTTGCAAATGAAGCAAACTGGTCTTATAGATGACTGAAAAAGAAGAAAATAGAGTTGACTCGAGAAGGAAAAAGAAAGTAACTTTTGAGTAAAGTCATGTATATGCGCTGCTTTTGTTTTTTACCTGCGCCAAGATTCGTGGGGAGGAACGAAGCAAGTCCCACAATTTTGAATTTTGTCCCCCAAATATTAGATGTCACTTGTGCAAGGTAATTGTGCTGTGAGGCAGAAAATTGAAGATAAGGGGGGAAAAGTGAATAATAAGTGTGAAAGCTTTGCTGCTAAGCACATGTGAACCTACTTCCAGCACACTATTGACTGTTATAGTCCATGATAAATAATTAAACTGATGACAGTGCCCCTTCGCTAGTTTTCCCTCCTGATTTTCCCCTGCCCTGCTGCCTGATCATGGAGCAAATGCACACCTACATGTAAGAGATAATCAAGTAAAGAGTGTAATCTGGGTTTAAAAAACTTAAATAGAAGCTAAAGCAGTTAATTATCTGCAGCTTCACAGAGTTAACTACAGCAGAGCAGAGTCCTTAAAGGCTGCACACATCTGCTCACTTGGCACATCAGCAGAAACTTAAATTTGTGTACCTTACTTTAAATGTTGCTGAAGTAGAGACAAGATTAATGTGGACCTAACAATAAATCACAGTCTGTATTTTTCTTTACCTCTGACAGGTGAGCATATATTCTACAGTCAAATCATTTGTTACACAGTGGCCATCATCCGTTTGAGTGCTGAACTTCATCATAGCAGTTGGCTGCCTAAACTAAATGCTTTTCTTCTACCCATGGATGGATGTATTGATAGTTCAGGGGGCTGGAGGCTATCCAAGCTGCCACAGGGCGAGAGGGTACACCCTGGACAGGTCACCAATCTGTTTCAGGGCTAACACAGAGAGACACACAACCATTTGTGCTCACATTCACCAGAATCACCAATTAATCTAACCCCGCTAAATGCATGTCTTTGGACTTCAGAAGGAAGCCAGAGTACCTGGAAAGAGCCCAGAGCATGCAAACACAGAAAGGCCATGGCCAGATGATGGATTTGTGCTGTAAGGCAACAGGGATAACTGGCCTATGCTGCCCTAGATAAACAAATATTTTTCTTTTTTTTAAAGCTTAAATTCAAAGTCAGTATTTCCACTATGGCAGTAACTGTGAGTTTGCCAATCATTAAAGGATCTTAAAGAAATATGGCAGCCCAGTAACAAAGAAAACATATTGTAACATAAGTTTCTGTGAATTACACAGTGATGATAATGCAGGTACTACAGTATTACTAGCTAATGAGCATGAGCTGTAATACTTGGCAGTACATATACTTGGCAGGTCATTACCTCCGTAATTCCATCCATAGAAAACTCACGCCGTGTCAGGCTGGGTGACCGAACGGGAGGCTTCTTTGTTGGTAGGCGTGGTGATCGCTGACCTTCTTGATTGGCACGTGAAAGTTTGGGAGATTTTCTTGATTCCATGTTCAACCTTTGAAACAAAGACACATTTTTACACCTCATAAAATCACTTGGAATGATGAAAAAACATTGCTGGAGAAAATGTGCAGAAAAATAAAAAAAACATTTATATAACTTCAGACGTGTTTTGGTGACCTGTTTCCGCGAGATAACTTTGGTGACTTCTTCCCGACCCACTCATCGCTCAGCTCAATGTCACTGGAGTCAGAGCAGTTACAGCTGTCGGTGTATGAGATCATGGGATTGACGCAAACTTCCTCTGAAAGAAGCACAGCAAAGAAAAATAAGAAATAAAGTTGAGCTTGAACAAAATATCTACAATACACCCACTAACATGCCAGTAATGGGCAAGCTCTGCATGAATAACATTAAATGTAACACGAGTGCAGCCAGGTCACGATATACTCTATTCCTGTATCAGGCCCCAGACCATGTTGCATCAGAAAACAACACTCATCACCACACTCTGTACTTGTTCTTCCTCAAGGTGAATGACGAGCGCACAGCACAAATATGCACAAAAACAAGGTGCATACAGAATGACCCTGGGCAGGTCTATTTTCTGTTCCACCCCTAATGCATTTTGTGGTTACTTTGGTTCATGACCATTCCAAACTGTGCAGAGTTTTCACTGCAGCTAAAGACAAAATGAATAGCGACTTTTAAAAGATTTAGGTGAAGTGCTTTCTTTCAGGTCTAAACCCACCTGCCTTGCCATCAGTTTTTGGATCCATAATAACAAACTCGGGCCGAAGTTTACTGATGCGCCTTCCTTTGAGAATAGGCACCAGTCCTCCTAAATATTCTAGGTACAGCGTGTAGCAGGGTCCGCCTGCTTCAGGACTGTCCTCAGCTCGCTTCATGGTGCAGTGGAGCCTTTCGTTCCCTGCTGTGGGATAGCTGACAAAGTCGCGGATGTTGTTGGGGTCAGGAATTGGGGGCTAGAACAAAGAAAGGAAGGAGCTGTAAGACTGCTGGACACTCAAATGAAAACATGCCCCTGTCAGCAATTTTCCTTTACTCGCTGTGCAATAAAGTTGGTAAGAAACCTATCTCTGACAGTCACTGCACACTAATGAAACAGGGATCATTGCACCGCAACGGTGTATATGAAAAGCAGTGGTGAAAAGCATCACTAACACCTGACCATCTGCTGTACCAAAAAAGACCTGATGCAGGATTGCACATTAAACTTTAATACCTTGATGGTGGGGATAAAAGCAGTGGTGACATAAGAGCAGAGAAGCGAGGGCATGTTTAGTTTCCCGACATCTTTCTCCTCTCGCAGGGCACTGGCAATGCCTTGCTGGCATAAAAGTTGGAGGCTGGCCACCCTGTGCTCCACACGGACCACATAGAGAGCTGGTCCACATGCGAGGAACAGACGGGAATCTCTGTGACCCCAACAAATGGTGGTGATGGGCCTCTGAAAAAGAACCACTGAGAATAAGAAACTTCCTGCCGACGTCAATAGCAGAGCAGGTTCGCTAGTTTCTGTTTTATGCTACTTCCTATTGTTGACTTAGAGCTGGAACAAAGGTTAACACCCTTTAGGTCAGATTACAAAACAAACAATCTACACCCTTGTATCTGGCAAAGTGTCAATCCTAATCTTTGTTGTAGTTTGCTTTCAAGAATGTCTGAAAATGTTTAACAATTGAAAGACAATTTCTACTAATTGGTCCTCACTTGTGTGGATTTCATGAAATATGACACAAGGTTTATGTTCATTATTATAATTTTTTTAAGCAAGACATCTATCCCTTAATTTATGAAGGACTAACCTGCGCCGGTGTCTCCAAAGTGTAGATGTGTTCACCTTGGACATTATAAAACTTAACAAGGGCATTTCTCATGATGGATGCACAAGCTGAGTCAGAAGGGAGCCCATGTCTCTCCATGCCAGCCACAGCCAGGAGGTCTCCCTGGGAGCACCACTGGGCCTCGACGTCTTTGGTGTAAAGAAAAAGGGTATTTACTTCACATGATTAACAGTATATATCACTAAACTTGCAAATTAACATACTTATGTTCAGAGTTCATACCTTTAAGCCCTGAGCGAATTATACTAGGAGAGAGGTCATCATAGTTATTCATCAAACTGATATCTCCTGATAAGAAGGTGACAGTCAACAGAGGCTTAACTCGCCGCACTTGGAGGAAGAAAGAAAAGTACACATGTGAGTCTTCCTCAGGCAACACTTATAACTAAGTTACATGAGCCGAAGGGCAAACCGGTTTAGTACCTAAAGGCAGAATATTGTCATCGGAGTCTGTGTCGCTCTCCGTGCTGTCCTCGACTAGGAAATCGGGGCAATTCCAAGACATGCTCACAATCCCATCAGACTCGTGTAACAGAACATGGGCAAGCATCCTTCCGTGACAGTCCATCACAATTACCTGACCATCTGCTGTTCCAAACAACACCTGAGGGGACATTGCACATTAAACTTTAATAGTTGATTAGATAAACAAACAAACCCATTTCACTCACTCACTTCAAGATTATGACATTATTCCACAACACCTTTACATTTTTGAATTATACGTAATTGTAATTATCTTTTATGTAGTACAAATTCAGCCAAACATAGGTACCTGCTGATCGTCAGGGGTCCAGATGCCACAGGTGATCTGGCTCTCCAGATTAATCTCAGAGGACCAGTGTCTTTGACCGCTGACCGAGCCGACTAACACAAACCCATCTCTGTATGCAATGAGGGCTTGAGTGCCATCATGGGACCAAGTGAAGTCACTCACCTAATTTAAAGATTTGTATCATTAGTGTAATTACACAAGAGGTCAGCGCCAAGACGATAGAGCCTTTCTGTTGCATCAGTTGGAGTACAAGCGTGTTAAATACCATAAAGATGGAAAACAAAGCAATTTTAGCTCATATTTGCAAAAAAAATTCCTGTCTACCTGGGCTCCTCTGTCATTCACTAACTCCACAGACCATCTTCCTTCATACTGAATCCACACAAATATGCCTCCTTCCATATCGCAAGTTGCCAGCTTCTGGAAGGGTTCATTCCAGCGCACCAAGACAACCTGCAAATACCCCAAACACCATCAGCTTTTTTTCACTAGCAGAGGAACATTCATCGATATAAAAGCTAATGTAGTTCAAAGAAAAATCAACTTACAGAGAGGAAAAAAATAATGTAAATGTGTCTAAATATTAATGGCACACAATAATGAAAATGCACTCTGTTCATATAGCATTTTAATTTATTTAAATGTAATAAAAATTAGCATTTCAGCGAGATGAATCATTTTACAAAGTATGCTAATGCATAGTCTCTGTAAATATAGTGTGCATTTAACCCAATTTAGTTCTGTAATATGCAGGATTGTTTTGTTTTAATTTATTTATTTATTCAAACAGTAATTTCTTGATTTTACTCTGCTGTTGCAAAAGTTCCTTTACGAGTGGGCTGGATCAGTAATAAGATCATTGTTTTAGTTGTGTAAAATGAAAGAGCAGAGGTCAAATTCTTATTTATACATTCAACTCATTGCAAAAAAAGAGAAAATCCCACCTCGCTGTTGTGTCCTCGCAGGTTAAAATTGATTCTCTGAGGTGTACTTCTATCCCTCCTGCAGTGACTCGATGTAAACGTCACCCCAACGACTCCTCTCCCATTCCCTGTGGCGAGCCAACCCTCCTCATAGTACCGTCTCCGGCACACTGGCTTGTCCTTCTCACTCTTGGGGACCCGGCCTTTCCACGAGAGGCAGAGGATGTTGGAGTCGCTGCAGAGGATGGGACCATGTTCCACGGCGGCCAACATCCCTACTGATTGACCAGGCTGGCAAGCGAAACAAAGAAAGAGAGTTTCAAATAACACCATGCTTTCAATTGTAATAAAGCTAGATAATGAACGTTTTCAGTTTATGTCAGTGTGTGACTCTGCATTTACTTAAAACTGCCTTTTCAGTGAAGCTCAGGGCATTCTGGTATGAACACTGTCATGGTCAACAGGAAGCTCGGCTGTGGTTACTAATGTAAAATATGAAATAGTTTAGATTAAAAGCTTATTGACCTTTGAAACACAAGATGACAGAACAATCTCAATACAAGATCCAAGCTTTCCTGATGCTTCCAGTCATATCATACAATCTTAATGGGCAGTTGCTGTTTGCCCGGTACAAATTTCCTTCTTTTCTGAGCACTTCTGGACCTTGGCAGTTCATTCAAAGGCCTTTTTAGGGTGGAGTTTAAGCAAAGCAGCTACAAAGATTGAACTTTCAACATCAGCTTTAAGGGTGATTTTGGAAAGAAGTCTTTAATGTAAAGAGAGAAAAACCGGATTTTCAATATATACAAAGATAAACAAGGGGCTAGTGCAGGGGTGGGCAATCTCAGTCCACGAGGGCCGGTGTCCCTGCAGGTTTTAGTTCTCACCTGAATCACATGATTAGTTCGTTACCAGGCCTCTGGGGAACTTCAGGACATGTTGAGGGGCTAATTTAGCCATTTAAATCAGCTGTGTTGGTTCGAGGACACATCTAAAACCTCCAGGGACACCGGCCCTTGTGGACTGAGATTGCCCACCCCTGGGCTAGTGATATAATCACAAATATGGTGAGACTTTTCTGTATAAAAATAAAAACACAGCTTTGTGTATGTTCCTTTTACACAGAGATCATCAAGATGAGTCACCTATGTTATCAAGTTATGAGCAGAGAGTTGGTTCAGCTTTAAAATGTTGCCTCCCAGAGGCGTAAATTTGCATGTTAAGAGAAAACCCCTGAAAAAACACCCAATTAACGAATTCATGGATATCAGTGGGCATCATCTTCCTGAGCTTATGTGCAGGTACCAGACTGGCGAGTGAAACCAGGCACTTACATGATTTACAGGTTCTTTGATAAATTCCATCCTAATGATTTTCATTTGTGAACAGACTTTACGCAAGTACACAAGTGAATCACCAAATGTGCTCTGACACCAGTAAAATCACGATGTCTGCTGCTCATAGTGTTCTAGCTGTTATTCTAGTATTCACTGTCCGTGGAGTGGCTCCAGGATTTGTCTCTAGATTACATCATCACGACAGTCTGTGTTTTATCTTCATATTCACAAACTGAAAATGAGAGGAGGACTAGACATGTGAATTGCAATTTAGGGCACAAATATGCAAACCACAGTGTATTTTTAAATCCTGTCTCCACAACGTAGGTTAGACACATTTCATTTTTGGGCGCATTCATTTTGCAACCTTCCTACTCATTTGGATTTACATGAAAATGTCTGAAAGAGCTCACTCACATAGATATCGTAAAGATTTCCCACATTAGCCCTGGAGGACCTTTAAAATGCTATTTTAACTCTTTTAGGTCAATGCTATTCTATAATACTAATTTCACTGAACACAATATTTTACAAGTACGACAGAAACAAATCTAGTCTGGTTTGCTTTTAGTTTTTGGGTGTCTCTTCTGCAATTTAAAATCAAGATCTGTTTATGAACGGTTTAGATCCTACGTGGTATCGTCTAGCACACTACATAATAGGTAATAGCATTTTATAATATGGCTAATTAAAGCGAAAAATGACATTCAAGTTAGTCTGGCAGCACATAAATATAAAAAATACCTCATAGTTCCTGGACATGTTGAGTCAAAATTCCTCCATTGAAGGTGTCCATATTTCCATTCAGATGGTGCACTGGAGGGTAGTGGCTGCTCTGCTCTTGATACTTACAATAAAATCTACGGGGAAGTAAAATGCATCATACAGCCAAATGGTGTCCAGCTCTACATTCACCCAAATCAAGCAGCTCTACGCTCCAGAGTTTGCCATTAAATGACTTGAGGCTTCTGTGCCAGTAGCCCATCCCATGTCTTCCTGATGTGGCTCCAGAGAGTTGTGCAATCCTGTTGCAGTGAAGATGAAAAAAAGAGGAAAAGAGGAATTTTGTTATTCAACAAGTAAGGTAATCAGAGAGAGAAAGAGAGAGAGAGAGGTGGTTTTTGCTTTAAATAGCATCCTTGTCATTCAGTGCATCAACCTTGAAATTCACAGTGTTTCTCAGTCTCTATGCAACAGCAACACTGCATTGGAGACCAAGGCACTCGCAGTCTCCATGGGTACTGATACTGTCTGTTCCTTTCCACCACAGCAGCAGCAGCAGCAGCCAGGCAAGCATAAGAACTAAAATGCCCAATATTTTACACGAAGCAGACCCAAAACATATCATAGTGTAGCTAACAATAATATAATTGCATCTTATGACTCAAACTCAGGTTTGAGACTTTAGCACCCGATTACAGTCGAAATAAATTACCCATCCTTTCCTTTATAAAGGTCTCCCACTACATGACACATTACATCAAATGATTTTCCCATTCAAAGGCGTCTCACCGCATGCAGTAGTCTGAATGATTGAGCGCTTACGAGACAAAAACAAACTGCGGTGGTAAATGAATGTATTCATTTATAAAAGCGACTGTGGGGAGAAAAATATATCCTATATGTTGTACGTACCTGACACCGCTGTAATCACGTACTAATCCAGATGTAGTCGGCGCACAGTGCGGTAGTGTTGCCAGGCACTTTTCCGCTGGCGCACTTTGGGGTTGTGGCTTTAACGCGGGTTGCCATGAGGCAGGTAGCACGTAAAATAGACCAATGTTTTCAAGTTAGTACAAAATAAAAGCGTCAACACCCATGATAATCGTCTTAACAAGCGCTGGAGGTGACTGTGTGCAGTTCATTTAGGTATCTTATGATATTGAGGCTCGTCCACGGGCTGTTAGCATATAATAAACATTAGATTCAACACTGCACTTCAAAAGCGTGTATCCTTCATGATGGCAACCCCACAAGGCGCACCCGATCTTTGCGACGTAAGTTGAGGTGACATTCTTGACACAACACCTTGATGTTATGCGTGCGCTGGTAACCCACTGTCCCACCTTTCTGCCTCATGATCAGCATCACAAACAAGAGACACGAATTTCATTAAATTCACATGCGTGTGAATTCTATAACAACAGATTCAGACATTTAAAAATAATTATTTTTGTTCTTTATTGGCTCTCATGGACACACAATCAGGGGCAGAATCTGCTCTCAGACCCTTTAAAAAAACCAAAACAACAACAACAAAAAGAAAGCAAACACAATTGGTAGTTTACAGGTTATGAGAGGTCATGTTACAATTAACGAGTTTAAAGAAAATCACCCACTGACTGTTTTTGATAATTAACTAATCAGTGAACCACTTCCAAGCTAAAGCGAAAACAGCTCCCCCAATCTTCCTCGGTGTGCAAATGTGCCTCTTGTGTCCGTTTATAGGTCATCACAAATGGATATGTAACATTTAGAGAAGACAAAATAGGATGGCCATTATTATTTTGTCATTTGCTGATATTTTATGAAAAAAAGTGAATTACAGGGAAAATAATGTGCAAATGTATCAATTATGGAAACTGCAACACTTATTCGTGTCTTTAAACAAAAGCTGAGCTAACACTTCATGTCTCTAACCCCTTCACACTGCGTCAAAGTGAATCGTGCACAGACAGCTGTCCCTTTAAAAACAACGCAAAGCCAGAAAGTCTATTGTTATCCACCGAACTGCTTCAGTTCTTGTTGTATTTATGTGGACTTTTTCAGGTGCAAGTCTCTTCAAAGGCATGGATAACAGTGTCATATGCAGGAGGGGGCGTCTGCGAGGGTAGAAAACCTTTAAGCCCATTGTTGCCCAGCCAGAAGGAATGCCTCTTGTTTGACACAAGCGATGCTGAATCAGATGAGTTTGAAGGTGCTGCATCCTCAGACACCTGGGTGTCATCTCCCATATCTAGGGCAGGCCTGCTCTTCTTGGGCAGTGGGCGAAACGTGGATGTCTCTGCACCTGGCTTAGTCCCCAGGGGGCCAACTGGCTCGAGAGAGGGCTGTCTGTAGACGCTCAAAAAAGTGCTTCGGTACAGGCCCAGCTGGCTGCTCGTGGCATCGTTTGTTTGTGAAGCGCCAGATTTCTTTTTGGAGTGCCTGGTGATCCTGGCTGTAGCCCGGCGCCTGGATGCCCAGGTCAGCAGAACGTAGATCAAAGCACCCAGCAGCAGGCCCACAAGCACAGATAAACAGAAGGCTAGAATCATATCGCCTGGAAACAGAGAAATCATGCAAAGTCTCAGAAAAGGGACTGCAGAGGGATAAAAAAAAAAATGGCTGGAAATATTTAGTTTAGAGGGAGATAGGATGGATTGTGTTGTTCTCATAATGGGTAAATTATATATCCAAATGGTAGTTTCAGGACAGGAACAGCTAAGATCTTAGAGTTGTTTTGAAATTTTCCTCCGGTGTATTGATTTATTGTTTCTGGGAAACGCTATACTGGGCTACGATGTTACATAAAACCTTACATCATACCTGGTGTGTGGGTTTTTTAGTCTGTGTAGTGTCAGTGTGATGAAGTGCAAACAGACCATTTCATTTATGACAAATGTATAAAAGATTTACTCAACATTTCCATCGTCATTCTTGTCCGAAACAATGGAAACTTTTAAAATCACATACTAAAATTGGACAGCCGCATAGAAAGCAATTCATATGTTATGTAAGACATCAAGACAGCTATGGCAAACAAAGCCTATCACAGATAAAAACATGTTCTACTATAGAAGAAAATATAAGAAACTCAAAGGGTGTATTTTAAGTGCTGTATACTTGCTGTTCTGACTCTGTCTACAGTAAAGAATTGCATCCAAGATACTTGAATAGTACTGAAGTAGCAGCAGGACTCTATTTTGGCCCCAGACCATTCAGTACTTGTTTGACTGATCCAAAAATAATGTGCATTTTAGTATTTTCTAGTGATCTAATTTTGGATTGCAGGTTTTTACTGTGAGACTGTGTTGAATCAAGGGAAGAACTATCACAGCTATATTTTAAAATACAAAACTTTGTACTTTTACACAGTGTAGGCTACAGCTTTGGGAAAGAAATGCAGATACACTCACCCAGATTGAATGATTTGTCTATTTCCAAAGAGGGATCCGTTTTATTTTGTGCCATTATTCCACTATGAGCCCAGTTCTAGATTCCACACAGACGGAGAAACACTGAGCTTTTTCCAAGACAGACTTTTTGCTTTTTCCCCCCTACAGTGTTTGCTGTGGCGGAAACTTTGCTGTCATGCTTCCTTCCCTCTCTGTCTTTAAAATTAGCAAATGCATTGCTTATCTGTGTGGGACATAACACAGGGAAACAAGCTCATTTCCTTTTACATCATTTCCTTGCGATCAATACTTTTTAACGAGCCATTATTGACACTTTTTTTTACATTTAAAAAGCAGGCCATGTTTAAGAGATCTATTACTTATGTAACAATTTTATTCAGATCATTCAGTATCATATAGAAAGTTTTTCATGGATTTTCAGGCAAGTCAGAATAAATAGTCTTTCCTCATATGCCTGAGAAAGTTTTCAAGTGTCTTGACAAGGTTCTGGATAATGAAAACCTAACCATCCGCTTAAGAGTCTGCAGGGTATCAAGCTCTGAGTCTCTGTGGGGATTTCCTTCAATTGTTGCTGTGTTCCCACTTCATTCCTGCCCTAAGAGCTTTCAGGCCAACAGCACAGCCTGAACCACAGCTCTCTGGAGCTCAGCACGTCTTTGTATTTTTGTGTTCCTCTGTTTTGTTTTCTAAGGTTTCGTTTCAAGCTTTCATTTAGTTAAAACGTGTTGTTTCTAGGTAAATGAGCTGATGCTCGTTTGTAAGACAGTCATGTCACAGAAAAGTCCAGTAGGTGGCGCCAGAGTACTTGTAATGAGTTTTATTTCGAGCACTTGGTTTGCACATAGGTTTTGAAACATATTAAGGTATGATAGTGTACAGACTTGCTTTCCTTTAGGGGACAAACAATTTTGTCAAGCAGTGGTTCGTGCAAGTCTCTAGAGAATAAAGATAAATTTAAATTTAGCACAAATGTGTGTTTGGTCGATTATTTCTTTGTAGTGACAATGATTCTTGGCTGTAGTGGGTGTCTGCTCTAAGCATGCCACGTTTAGGAAAACTTCAAGGTGGTGTTCCGCAAAATTTAGACATAAACACAAATTACTTTCTTTACTTTGATTGCTAAGTTTAAGTAATGAGCTCTGTGTCTGTTTGTATCATGAATTAAATGTAATACATGTAAACCAATACATGCTCATGCTTTAAGCCATTAAGTAAATGGCCAACGGCCTGTATTTGTAAAGCGCTTTACACAACCAGTCATCCACACATTCACACACTGGTGATGGCAAGCTACATTGTAGCCACAGCCACCCTGGGGCGCACTGACAGAGGCTGCCGGACACTGGCGCCACCGGGCCCTCTGACCACCACCAGTAGGCAACGGGTGAAGTGTCTTGCCCAAGGACACAACGACCGAGACTGTCCGAGCCGGGGCTCGAAGCGTCAACCTTCCGATTACAAGGCGAACTTGAGCCACGATCGCCCCTTACAAGTCACTTGCAAATGTTAATAAGCAGCCCTTTTGCAGAGCAGAAGTAATTAAACAGTCTACTGAGGTCCCTCTAAAGGTTCACGCTGGAGGAGGATTTTTTTTAACAATCTGGCAACCTGAAAATAGCTCTAGTAGCATATAAAGCAAAGCACATTAATAATTAATAAAGTAATTAATTACAGATTACAGATGATCTTTAATAGCCTTGTTTATTGATGTGCATGCACTGTATTAAACCACCACAGTGTGTTTCTTTCATTTATGCCATGCACTATTTGCTAACCATTTTAAAATGTTATCACTTTGCCATCGAAAGTAATTTATATTTAAAGGGCTATATACCCGGGAATCATCTGTGTTCTGCAGAAAAACAAACCCATTGTTCCTATTAATTAACAAACAAACAAATAGATTAGAATAGAATAGGAATGACAGGAACTTGACCACACTTTCCCGAACCCTCCTCCTGCAGCGTGTGGTGCAGCTTGTTGCCAGCAGTTTGCCGCTCAGCTTCTTGCGGTCGCGAACTTATAGGCGGCTGCAGCGCTTCACGCCACCATGTTTCATTTTCAGAGTTACCAATGGCAACGAGGCAACACACGCGCAGCACACAGGCACTTCCCCTGTGAAGTTACTGTGCTCTTCAGTGCTCAATGCGGTAAGATGAAATGTCAAGAAGCTGCTGCAGATTTCTTGATTGTTTTTGTTTCATTCATTTATCCTCCTGTTTAATTACCTGTATTTTGTGCGCTCGGGCGTTTTCGTGCTCGGTCTTGTGTGTGTTGCTTCTGTAATGTTAGTAACTTCCTCTCTTGTCGAACTCGCACATGCACATACATCAGATAGCCCTACAGCTCTGCTACTTTGATAGACACTAGTTAAGAGTAAAGTAACTTGCCGGTAGGATTAGTAACGCATGGGAGCTTTGGATCCAAAGCTTGGTGTCCAGCTAAATTAAAAATTTACTTGAGCTAATCTTAATTTACATTTCCTCAGTCGACAGTTTAACTTCCTTTTTTGTTTTAAAAAAACCTTTGCTTTAGATAAATGAAAGCATCGGCCAAGGAGAAACCGTTTTTAGCCGTTATATCTAAATCTGTATCTATGACTTCCCGCCAGTTTCTAAGTGCAGTCAAATTCAGTCAAATGTCTTCATAGTCTGTAGCTTACCTATCATGTAAGCAAATATTTAGCTGTTAGACTGTGTCATCATCCCCCCCCATTTGTAACACCTGTAGTCTTATAGGATCCTATATATGCATTTTCTTGAGAGTCAGAAAAGCACAAGTGTCACTAATACCATAAACCATGGCTCTGTTGTCCTTATACGTGTGCCTTCCTGGCTGTGATGCAATAATATGTTTAGTTATCTGTGAAAACATAGGAAACTAAATGCAGTCAAGTATTATTTTGAATGAATTTGCCTGTCTCAAAGGATACTTGAATGATATTAAGGAGTAAATAGCACTTAGAGACCAGTTACTGTTGATCACAATCATTTACTGACTGATCTGTTGCAAATATCTATCTTATTAAGACCACTAAGAACTTAAAAGTAACTAACTAACAGGCTCTTGTGAAAGAAATCTTTGGAGACGTTTCATCTTTTAGGTTTTAAGTGGAACAATACAGCAAAATAATTCTGTTCAGTCTCAAGTGATATACCTTTCTGTCGCAGGCGGTGAATGGAAGAAGTGCCTCTATTGGACAGTAGACCTGCTTGTCCCTTCATGAAACCTGAGATTCAATTGGGCCTTCTCCTGCAGTGAAATTAGAAAGAAGTAGAGAGGAGGAGGGAGGAGCAGAGGGGATGTCCCACACGGGACAGTTGTGAAGGATCTTTTGCTCTCAGCATCAGTGACACCACCTTGTCATTACAGCTGCAAGGAGACAACATGGCTTCTCCGAGGCAGCCAGGTCGATCGTCTGTGGACATAGCTAATGTGATGCAGAGACTGCAGGGTAAGTGGCACTCTTTTGCTCAGCTGGTTTACGGACACAACATCCTCTGCTCCTGCACTGCTGCACTGTAATATTGTGCTGATTCAAAGTCTGGCTGCACGCCCATCTGAAGTTTGCCAACATTTGCAATCCAGGATGCTCACACATGCAGGCTTACATTTATACATGCTCGCACACTTACAAAGTAGTATGTGAGCATGTGTGCTTACAGTTAGTAAACCTACTCTTAAAATAAATTTCTTGGCACTCTGCAAACTGTGTTGCCGGTTGATTTAAATAGTTTTAAAATGCCCATAGTTTGCACTATAACATATGTGTTTCAGTACAAAGTTACACTACACTGCAGCTGACTTGTTCTCAAGCATTTGTAGGTTTTGAAAGCATAACAGAATCACACATTTGGCTAATTTGATATAGTGTGCACATGGTCCCTTTTGTCCAAGGCTTTTTTTCCAGGTAGTACGTAATCACATTTAGAGCGTCAAGAAAAAATAATGTCGATTCCTGCAAATCTTGTGACCACACTACAAGAAGACATAGTGCGTTGTTTGGTGACCCAGACTGGGTAATTAAGAAGTTATTTGGAGGAACACAATTTGATTTATTTTGTGAATACGGTGAAATAAAGCACATGATTCATTTTCTTTTATCAGTTTGTCTTCACATCTTCACGTTAGATTTCATGTGAGTATTAGTAGGTCAAACTCTTAGTAAAGAGGCACACATTTTGACATCATGTCATGTCAAGTAGCATCAAGTCTTGTCACCAGTGCAGAGAACGCTGTGCTTCTTAAGTGCTAGAATGCTATTTAGTCAGAAAAGTTCTTTCAGTGAACTGATTTTTGCTCTTTAGTTGTAGGTTATTTTGGTTGTTGTTTATTTTTTGAGACAAGATAATGATTGCAAGAAACATTTAATCTCCCTCGAGTCTTGATAGGAGATACTGAATCGTAACAACAGTGCCTACACAAGTGCACAGACAATGCACTGAACAAGACTAAAACCTGACACCCTTTCTGTCCTTGGTAAGAGAATAGGTCGATAACGCGAGTCTCTTTTTGTTGGCGTCCCCCTTTTGTTACAAGGGCATTAGGCCACAACCATCATTTCACAAGTCTGGTCAAGTCTGGCACAGGTTTAGTTGTATTTCAGATATACAGTATACTAGGAAATTTCACACCTTATGGCGTGTCGCCATAGATACTGTTATGTGTTATGAAAGGTTTGTCTGTGGTTGTGCCAGTGCTGCCCAGTTCCTGCTGCAGAGAAACCTCATTTCCTGTGCATTGCACAGCTATTTCACTTTGCTATTTCACTTTGCTTAATGGTAAAATATGTTAACTAAAAGAAGGTTATAAATGTGTGACAAAGAACACTTTTGTGTGGCTGTTTTGATATCTTCATATTGGCTGAGCTGTACCCTGATGAGGGACTACCAGCTCACCCAGAGTTAATTGAAGCATGCTTGGATTGTTTCTTGACATTGCAGTATTGCCGAGTGATAAATATATGCCAAATCTCTTAGGTCTTACAAAGAAAATGATAAAAATCCTGTTAACGTTCATATGATCAGTGCACAGATGGCACGATCTGCACTGCAAAGTGCCAGCCGCTGTTGTGTTTCATGCCAGGAAGTGTATATTAGTCACATCTGGAAGACATTAGCGTGCCGGTGATTTTAGATGGCAATCGGCAAGGTGCTCTTGGCTTTTCCACTGGAAATCATATGCAGCTTCCTGTCAATTAAAGTATCCTACAGAGACAATTATTGCACACTCACTTTGAATGGAGCAACAGATGCATTATTGACAGCAAAGCCATTATGTAAAAAGGTAGATTAAGAACGTGTTGCTTCTATCATGGTTTCCCGCTGTTTGTCGCTTTCATTCAAAATCTTTATGATGGTTCACCTTGCAACCTTAAATGCCCTCGGGGTATAATTGATGCCTGTTAGTTGCCAGGTGGAGCATTCGTGACAGGCGTGTTCCTTTCATAATACGCTCACTGACTTCTTGTGGGTTTCACTCTAGTTGAGACCGTGTGTCAAACAGGATATGCGGAAACACAGCTGGTAAATTGTGTGCAGTGAATTGTGTGCAGTGAATTGCGTGCGTAGGTTTCGGCCTTTCTGTGTAGTTTGCATGTACTGTGGGATTTCACAGGGTATTCTAGCTTCATCACAGTCTGAAGACATGCAGAAGAAGATGAAAATGGGTGGATGGATAAATGATCATTTAAAAAATGAAGAGCAAACACCGTTCAATCATGTAGATTGATGTTGCAAAGTTTGTTTACCAAGGAGCATTTTGCAACTTGGCATACATGTGTTTGTTGGCAACACATGTATGCCACAAACACAAATATCAAGAGTGGAAACAAAAACTTGTAACAAGCACGATCTGCATCACCATAATTATGTTGGTCCAGTATCGTCTTTGCAACTGACCAATCATGTTGTCTCGGCATTCTGTTAGCATTAGCCAATACGTTAGCTAATACTATTAGAACTGTCGCCAGCAAACCAACATGAGTAACTAATTTTGAATAACAGTAATGCTAACTTGATATCATATTTGTTACATTCCAATAATCAATAAACAAAATACTTGAAATGCCTGTTATTTGTTCCAGAAGAGAGTTTTACATTAAAAAAAAAAGGAAAATATTTCTTTTTTACTCCAAATTTCAAAGCTATGACATCACAACAGGGTGACTGGTCAGTTGCGATGTTGATCCTGGACCAACATTATGATGATTATGCAGGAACAACACCAACACATGTCTTCAAATTATTTTTCAGTCAGATCAGCAGCCCAAAATGTAGAGATATCCAGATTAAAAGATATAATTAGATATAAATGCTCACATGTAAAGGACTGCAACCAGTGAGTAACATTAGAGCAATAAATGTTTAGCGTGTGTCGCGTTCTTTGAGCTCTGAAAATCATACTTTTTGCTAAAACATATTCACAGCTTACATGTTGCCAGTGGTCACACTTTGATGTAAGAGTGCACCCGTTGTGTGCACCACAGTGGATTGTCGTTACATCATCAACAGAGTAACGGCAAGTAAATGAAAAAGAAAGAAAGAGAAGCATGCATGTCATCAGCCGTAAGAGATGCTTTTACTCTGCTGCGTCACTGACAGCTGGTGCAAACAGACAGCCATCAAACTCATTTTACCTCATGAACAAGGAGCCTAATTACTCTCCGCATCAGGCTGTTTTAGATTCCTAACATTGTAGAAGCTAGTTATTTATCTGCAACAGCTTGTATTATGCTTATATGTCTTTGTTTTTGAAAATTAGATTACACCGTTGCCATATTACTATGAAGATAAGTAAGCCATTCTAAGTAACACATTCTCACTCATGCATTTCATATGGGGCTGGCTGGCTTGAGTCCAACTGCACATCATTTCTTGGCCTACTTGATTGTTGTTGGCCTGTTGGAGCTCAATTAGGGCTGCTGCCGACTAAATGGAACAAAAGTGAGCTTTTACAGTGCTCCCAGGTGACCACCGTTAGCCAGTGAAGCTGAGCACCGACTCTACAGTATTTCCAGTGGTATCATCTCTCCTAAGATCACCTTAAGTACCTCATTACTCACATGAATTGCAGGTGTTTTAGTGGTTTGATGTGTTGTGTGCTATTTCCAGTTGAGTGTATGCACTTTATTTGCCACTTATCTATTAGTATTATGTCATTGATGATTAAGTATGACACAAACATAACGACTCATGATTGCATGCTGTTTTAAATAGTCCTAGGCAGAGCTTTTAAATCCAGATAGTAAGGTGTGAGCTACCCGCTACCTGCATCTTTTTACAGGAAATGAGCCTTTTAAACAATTCAATTCAATTCAATTTTATTTATATAGTGCCTAATCACAACAAAAATTGCCTCAAGGCGCTTCATAGGTACAGAGAAAAACCCAACAATCATATGACCCCCTATGAGCAAGCAC
Source organism: Haplochromis burtoni (assembly GCF_018398535.1). Taxonomy (NCBI): domain Eukaryota; kingdom Metazoa; phylum Chordata; class Actinopteri; order Cichliformes; family Cichlidae; genus Haplochromis; species Haplochromis burtoni. The sequence continues at coordinate 1,832,956 of NW_024582446.1, forward strand.
TTTGGCGACAGTGGGAAGAAAAAACTCCCTTTTAACAGGAAGAAACCTCCGGCAGAACCAGGCTCAGGGAGGGGCGGCCATCTGCTGCGACCGGTTGGGGTGAGAGTTCAGGACTCTGGACAGCTCCTTAATACCATGCTGAGCATTGCACCGAACAGCTGGAACATCAGGAAAAGTTCAATAAGTCTTAAGTTTATTGTTTTGTTCATTTTGATGTTCTCATTGTTTTTTGGGGTGGGATATCGAACATCAGTACTTTTGTTTCCTTGCATAGAATAACAAGAACTTGCTACTGATTGCCAGATTTTTATTGTTTTAACTCACTGAAGATAATTTATCTGAATTTCTCCCAGGCTCCGCATCTGGTTATATGTTTTCGCAAACCTTCCTGCCCCACATGCCGGTTTGTTCACCTTCTCCGGTTGGTACTAGGGGTCTGCCCTTCCTGCGAGCTGCTGCCAGTCTCACTGATGACTTTCCCAAACCCCAGTCTCAGGCCCAAGTCTTTTTCCACTCCATATGGCATTTTCTTTCCACAAATAATCATAATAATATTGGTCACACATGATTGACTTCTTAACATGATACAGTTATTGTTTGACTCATACCTAAGCAGGAGTTTATCGAAAACAGCCTTTCATTTAAACAACACTTATAATTTGAGCGGCTTTAGACTGAAGAAAAAAGCAGAAAAAACATCTTTATATGTTAAGTTGTTCAACCACACCCATATTGGCACTAGTATCCAATATTTTTTTTACATGATTCCTGCCCTAGTTGCCTCTGATAGGAACAAAAACAGATCACTTCCTTTGCAGTTGAGATCTTTTCCTGGGTTGGACCTGTCTGATATGGAGAGTTTGGTATTTAGCTGAGCTGAGTAATAGTTTTAGTACCTCTATTGAAAGCTTATTGTTCTCAGTATGGGCAGCTTTACGCGTCATTTTAAGAGTACCGATAACCTTTTGATGTTTAGATAAAAAACAGAAAAACATTTTCACCCAAATAGCTTTTCTGGGCCAGTTTCACCAGCAGTCTATAGAGCGATAATAATAGAACGGCAACCTCAGGCCTATTTTTAACATATCAGAGAGGCTTTTAGCATGCTGGTGGTCTTGAAAGAATAAAGGGATTTTTCTGCAGGAGCTGAGAAGGTATCATGTGCCATACTTAGTAAGTGTTGTGTGTTATATACAGGAGAGTTAAGTGGTAGTCAGACTGGTCAGAGCTGAGGGGGTTCTTCGAGGTCTTAATAGAACAATACAGGCACGCTTGAGAGCTTTAACATGCTTCTTTTTGTACAAAGGGGATCCCGGCGTGGGTGTGTCTGCTTTGACGTCACAATAGCATTGACACTGAGAGAGCAGGTGGTAGACATCACTCACTAGACTGCATTAATTATTAAGATTAGTTGTAGCATAGAGAGCTTTGTGAAGAAGTCTAATTTTGTTCTTTAATAAATAAACCTAAATGTAATTTATTTATTTGTGCTGTGAAAAAAGTAACTTGTTGAAGTTTTAGTTTTAGTTTGTCTTGGCTTTTTAATGCTTTTAAATGTGTCAGTCTCATAGAGGATTAGGCAAATCTAAGAGGCAAATACAGCCAAACGCACACACACACACACACACACACAAACCAAGCTTAAATCGGGATAATGCATCCAGGGCTGTGACATCACCGCCTCCCGCATGCTGATTGGTGGAGCCATGCTTCAAGCTGAGCTCCCTCCAGCCTCAGATGGTACGATGATACAGCGAGGCAGTAGAGCGGGGGCTGTGCACATCCACACAGGCATGGCTCCTCTGGATGGGAAAAACACAGGAAGAAGGAAGGATGGGATTGTAAATCACCCTTTCTGTTAGGGTTTTCTGCTTTGCCGTTTGTGTGCGCGTGTGTATGTGTGTGTGCTTGTGTGAGTGTGTGTGTGTGTCAGGTTGAGGGTGTCAGGGAGGAGGGGACGTATTCATCACAGCCTCCAGCAGCTCTTTTGCTTTCACTGGGAAACCAGACAGCCAGATCTGTTTTGCTTCCTGCTGGAAAAAGGGTGCAAGGACATCTGGGTGTTTTTGTGTCAGTTTTTCCACTCTGGATTTTATTTTCTCGCGCACACATATATGCACACTGGAACTCATGAAATGCACAGGGCGAGAGCCGGAGAGTGGGGTGTAGAATGGCTCACTATAAGGATGTATCTGTCAGGAAGACTTCTTTAAATCTGGTGACTGGATTTTTTCAGTATCTTCGTGGTAAGTAGGGCATCATCTCTTGTCTGTGTGGTCGTATGTGGCTAATATGGGGCATAATATATCCTAATGCTTTGTAGGTGAATCCCTGCTTTGAGAACTAGTTAGCCTGCTGCCCAAACACAGCTCAGTGTTGCATCCTTGCATGTTCACATCTGTATGTACTTGCTATGCTTCAGTGGGCATTCCTAGTGCATCAGTGATGAAGCATTTGCCTGTGGGTTAACTTGATATCTTTGCTCCCTCTATAGTGTTCCCAATGCCTCCTTAAACACGTGACCACTGTCTATATCTCCAAGGGTGGATATTTGAAAATGGCCACTCTGTGTGGCATGCAGCATTAGCCAACTGGTATGTTTGACAGAGTGTTAGAAATCACTTCTCACCGTGTCAACAGCCAAAGCAAAGAAATGTGTTGTTTTTATTACACATCCTGAATAATGCATGAGGGATTTGGAATGAATATATTAATAGGCCACAAGAGAGGCTGAGGGTGACCTAAACAATCACACATGTTAACGCTGGACGTGCAGGGTTTGCGGGGTGAGAATCTGCCTCTCTTCTCATCCTCTAATCTCCTGGTGTGACCTCCTTTGGAGCGCACTTCCCAGGAGGATCCTTTATACTAGACCTGGTAATCAACCGCACACATCTAAATAGTCCACAAATTATGCATGCGGACATACACGGTGCAGGAGTGCTCCAATGCCACCAGACATTATATAGTGTAAGTTATGACAAAATATTATTCTGACCGTGGAAGTCCAAAAATGGTTTCAAGTCACAAAAGTTTAAGCGAGATTATTATTTTATGTGTTTTATGATTTTTTTTTTAGTAGTTTACTATGTGTGTTCGTTTCATCTGGTGGTTTGTTCACTATAAATATCACCAGTTCTTCTGGTGAGCCTAACGTTGGAGCATAATGTATCGGAGCATGCGATTTAGCGATCATGTGTTGACATGGACTATGTTCCTTTAATTTCCAGATGAGCAAGAGGCAGTGCAGAAGAGAACCTTCACAAAATGGATCAATTCTCATTTAGCCAAGGTAAGTGTGAGTTTCCATCCATGCAGTTCACTGCTTTCTTTACTTAACTAACCTAAATCACTTATAAACTATCGGAAATGTAATTTACAGGCTGATCAAACTCACTTAAAGCAACCTGTCAAACTTGTCATATTTATGTAGCTTCTATTTTCAAGCTGCTGACCTGTCAGATCTGTAAAAGGAAATGATTTTTGCCACGTGACAACACCAGCCTTTATAACACTGCACAAGACAAATGAATTTATCCAGTTAGCTGTAAATAATGACATCGTTTACCAAGATGCTTAAGCACTCAAAACAAAATCCTGTTTAATGAAACTGGGCTGTTGTTTTACAATTGGTCTAATGAAGGGGAAGGGACAAACTCCACATACATACAAACCTGTGATTCTTCAGCTTAGATCAGACAAAGATCAGTTCAGTTTTAAAGAATCACACTTGGAATATTTATAGTCAAAGTGAAATGGATTTAAGGATTAACTAAAAACTGGCATTTGAGCTATGTGTTTGTAGTTTTTTTAGCGTTTGTGTGTCTTCTGTTTAAGAGTGCGTAAGTATGTGTGTTGGTGTTCGGCTATTCATGTACTCTGTGTGTGCGTCGGCGTGTGTGTGTGTTTGCGGAGAGGATTGGCAGGGACAGTGATGCAGTGTGCAGATGGAGAGCAAGAGGGTGAGGACTGTTCCCTGCAGGCCGTCGTCTGCCTATAAGGTTCATGCATGTAAATGACAAGGGCCTAATGCACAACAATAACACATGCCCACATGCTGTATTGCATCACAGTGGGACTGGAATGCGTCAGGAGCTAAATTAGATTGCGTCCGTTGATGTACTGCATACCAGAAATTACTCAAAATATAAATAACTAGCTGGGAATCTTTATGTAACTGCAGATGACACAGCAAAATGTGTAGCATGGGGCAACGCTGCTTGTTTTCAGTCTGGGATCTGGCAAAGGATTTGGTTTAGAGGGGGCCTTTTGTTGAGCCTGATCTGCCCACGATAGTTCAAAGCTTGGCTTCTAAAACTTTAGAAGAATCTGAGTAATGTGGTGGGCCAGAGTTGGGACGCGCTGTTGGTCTATTCATCATTATTCATGCACTGCGCTCAAGCTCACACACTGCGCATACCAATAGGACTAATGTAGCATAAGCCACATCATGAAAGCCATTTCACACAGTCAGGTTTGCACTGCAAACAGCTCCTGAGCAACCGCCTGATTTACCAGAAGAATTAACAGTGGCGACTTTTCTTCTCAATTTTTTTTTTTTTTTTGCTGTCATGAAAAAATTCTACATAAAGATTTGGTGCACTCGTGTATAAATATTTAAGAATCGCTTTGAATTAAATTATCTTTTTATAGATGAGTGTTGAACAAAGTTTATCAAAGTTTGAACTTCCTCGAGTTGTCACACTTCCGTTCAGCCTTTGTGCCCATTTCCTCTGATATTGTGTTACTAAGCAACTTTCCAGTGATTCTCACTGTTTTTCCACTGCTAAGCGTTTGCTGATAGCGCAGTAATTTTTAAGTTTCCAGGGTACGTGCGATTTTCCAAACTACAAAGGCTGCTTTATGCTGAAGGGCTGCTTTTTCTTTTTATCGAACAGAAATAAAATAGATCACGACATATAGATAAAACTCTTTAAACTTACATTCCTAAAATTGGGTCTCATACTTCAATGTGGATATTAAGCTGCAGTGTTGAAGGAACAATGTGCATTTTAATTAGGTTGTATAAAGAGGTGAAAAATCACAGGAAAAACCCAAATGGTGATCCCACGCAGTGTTATACTGTCCAGGCATTTACTGAGATTTTTCATTTAGATCATACAGAGCTGAGCACAATAAGAGATTATCTAATGTTGTTTTGTGACAAAAAGACAAAACAGTACATGCAACCAGTAACAAGACAGTAGCTTGCTTCTTCATGCTGCTTTGCCCCAAATAGGCAGCCAACAGCATCCTGTCATGGAATATGTTGAGTTGTGAAATGGCCCGTATACAGTGCCAAATAAAGAATTCCCATGGTGAGCTTTGCTTTTAATTACAGCCTCACTGTGCTGAATAAATAAACATGTGTTCTGGTTATTTATTCTGTGCTGAACGTGTAAAACAGTACGTCATAACGCTGTCATTCATGTTGGAGAATCTGCAGTTCTGTAAAAGTGTGGATATGATATCAGGAGACAGTAACCGGTTAGGGTTAAATGAGTACCACCGCCTCAGGACTGGGCACCAAGCCACTGCTGAGGAAAAGGCACCATCTTTTCAGCTGCAGGGAGGCTGTGTAGTTGTTGCTAACAAGCTTGTTTCTCACAAACAGCCTTTGGTTTCTCCTCTTTGCTGTAATGTGCTGGTATCCTTCGATATGCCAGACTTCATAGTGTAATGGTTTAGCTTCGAATTACTGCAGATTTTCATGACATTTTTGCTTCTGCACATTAAAACCATCTTCTCTCCTTCAGCATAAACCACCACTGGAGGTAAATGACCTGTTTGAGGACATCAAAGATGGGGTGAAGCTCTTGGCACTGCTTGAGGTCCTGTCTGGCCAAAGACTTGTAAGTATTTATTCTTTTTCAGGATCTAGGCATAAATTATATGAATTTACATTCATGTGAAAAAGAAAGATTGCACAGGACTTTCAATTTACAGTCCTGTGAAAAACTAATTACGCTCCATGATGCAGGTGCCTTGTAACACCTTTAGAAGCAATAACTTTGATTGCTTTCTCTATGATTTTATCATCTCTCACTTTGTTGTGAGAACATTTTGGCCCATTCTTTTAATCCTGCTTCAGTTCAGTGAGGGTTGCAGACATTCTGTCTGAAGGTACCACCACAGCATTTTAGTCACCTTGAGGTCAGGACCAGTGCAACACCTTGATGCTTTTATTTTTAAGCCATTCAAGTTGTAGATTCGCAGATATGCTTGAGATCATTGTCCTATGGCGGAACCCATTTTCGGTAAAGCTATAGCTATTGGACAGATGGTTTCACATTTGACTCTAAAATACAGAGGAGTTCATGGCCACTGTACTTCAAAATTAAATACTGTGTTTGTTTTTGCGTGATTGTGGGCAGAACTCTTCACTTTGGTCTCGTTTGTGTAAAGAACATTATTCTAAAAGTCTTTTAGGTTGTTCAGATCCAACTTTTCAAACCTAACCTGTGCTGCCATGTTCTCGTCTGACAACCATTCTGAACAAGCCTTATTTGTTTAGTCTTTCTTGAATTGGGCCTGTAGATTCTGAGTTGTAGCTCTTGGATGTTCTGGAATTTCTCCGAGGATTGCATGGTTTGACCTTGGGCTGAATTTGCAGGGAAGTCCACTTCTGGGAAGTCCTGCATGTTTTCCACTTGCAAAAAAACTTTCTCATCGTGTAATGATGGACTTCAAATTGCTTCAAAATAGCCTTATAACCCTTCTCAGACTAATGTTCAGCAACAATTGCTTCTCTTATGTAGTTATTAATGTTTTCCTCCTTGACATTGTATTAACACGCATCTGAATGCTCCAGACCTGCAACCTGCCAAAATATGTGCTTTTACTGGGGTGGTCACACTTGCTGATAATCAGTTAATAAAGTGGATTTGATTAGCAGCAATTGACTGCTACTTACCTCGTAATTAATATGGAAGCACTAAGCGTGTACTTAGGTATTTACAGGACCACACAGTATGTGGGGTTTTAATGTTACTGTTCTATTCTGTTAAATGAAGATGCTAGCAAAACCTACGTAATGATTTATTTTGTCCTGTGTTTAAAACAACAAGCAAATCTAGTAGTATATATTATACTGTAAACTTAGACATCTAAGTTTCATTGAAAAGGTAAACATTTAGTCGTGGATTACTGTACAAGGACTTAATTTTGATCTCAGCCTCCCCGCTGTGAGGAGCTGTTAGTACTACAGTGCCGCTATTTCACTCTCTCCTGACACACAAATACAGACACACACACACACGCGCTGACCCAGATTCTGTTTTGCAAGTTCTGATTAGACCTGTCTTGATACAGACTTCCATGTCATCTGTAAAGCTGTTGGTTGGCAAATGAGTCATTCACTCTTTTCATGGTGAACAGTGTTTGAGGATTTCACTTACCGCTTTGGTCGTATTAGATCAGCCAAGATTTTAATATAGACAGATATGATTGGTTCTAACTCATGCTTTAAAGCTTGGGTTGTACTTTTTTTCTCAAAGCAACTTTGGCACTCTGCTGTTAATTTATATACGAAAAGTCCTGCTAATTCTCACAGACCACTCCCTGTGTGTTACAGTGAGTCAGGGGTAGCTGCAAACAAACACAGCTTTTGTGGGATTAATAAAGTTATCTGAACCTGAATTTTACAAATTAGATGGCAGATGGTTGGATGAAGATATCCTTAACTTTAATGAGCTAGCTAAATTTTCACTTTCTGTCCTTTCTGTCTTAAGCCTCGTGAGCAAGGCCGCCAGCTGAAGAGGATCCACTGGGTTTCCAACATCGGCACTGCACTCAAATTCCTCGAAGGCAGGAAGGTAAGCATGCAGTCATAATGACAATTTGACCTTTCACAGTAAATTTTGTCAAGTATTTTTCTTCCACAACTGAATATAATACTTGAAATATGTGACATGTCTTCAAGAAGTCAAGGTATGGCTAATAACCCCCGAGAAAAAGCTTTTGATTGGCTATTTGGTTAGTATGCATGAGGTAGCTGTCGGTAGAAAATGCACTACGTTTAGAGAAGCAGGAAACGGGACTTCTTGATTACATAAGCCATCTCTAAATCTCTTGGCTCTGTTGAAGCCTGTGTCCCACTTTCATTGGAGTTCCCTCAGGACTGAGACTTCTATTGTTGTGATCTCTCTCCCATCACGTGTGGCTTCAGTCTGTGTATCGAGGATCACCGGTCAGTCGCCAGTAAACACCCTGTGTGATCATATGCTGTATGCATCCTTTTCTTTTGATGCACGATGTAGACTATGCAATGCTTGGATACAGTCATTTGTTTTCTATAAATGTAGCCATTAAGCTTTTCTACTGATGTGTGTTTAAAGCATTTTGACTACACCACTGATTACTGGTATGTTTGGCTCCCTAAATTCCAAAAGCAGAGATGCGAACATGACAAATTGTAGCAGTTCTTCAATGCAGGGTTTGAAACGCTGTGTTGCATCTGCTTTCGCTTTAACCTTTAGTTGAATACTTTTCTTTTGTTCATCTGGTTGACTCTTCATTGTGGCTGTTTGTGCCTTCTGCCAGTGACAATACTTAACTGCATCAAAGACGTGGCTTTGATGACTTTGAACAAAAAAAGCTTGCAGATTTCTTTGGACTGTGTAACTGAAAGGGTTCCTTTGGGTTGAACGTCTCACTTCTAGACTGCCTGAATATGACTTAACTCTCATAATAATCTTTCGCTTGGCTTTTGTTTCAGATCAAACTTGTTAACATTCATGCAACTGACATCGCAGATGGCCGACCATCAATTGTCCTTGGGTTGATATGGACTATTATCCTCTACTTCCAGGTAATACTTCATCTCTCTTTAAATCCCAAAAGTTTTATTACATTGTCTCTCTCCAAGGTGAGTTGCTCTCCTGCAAGTAACACCCTCTGATCATTTTTTATGGTCAACATTTAATGTATTGCTAATCTTTATGCTGTCTAACCTTTACAAAGGACAAAGTATGTAAGTCAAGCAGCTTAAAGGTGATGTTAAAAATTACAGATGCAGGGAAATCTCAAGACATGCTGCCATGTTCTCCTTGTTTTCTCTTCTTTTCTCTCAACTAGATTGAAGAGCTAACCAGTAACCTGCCAGCCCTTCAGGCTCTATCCAACAGCAACTCTTCCGTGGAGAGTATTACCAGCTCTGGAACAGGAAGCCCTCCAATGAAGAGAAAGGTGGTCAACAAATTTAAGGGCAATGCCAAGAAGGCACTGCTCCAATGGGTGCAGTGTACAGCAGCCAAGTATGTCACTTTAAAAATCATCATCATGATATATATCATATCGGAAAGGTTCGTGTATGCAAAGTCTGCAAAATGAACATTTTCACATTTTTCTTTTTTAAGGAATTTTGGAATTGAGGTGAAGGACTTTGGTCCCAGTTGGCGTGATGGCGTTGCATTCCAGTCAGTGGTGCACGCCATCAGACCTGACCTGGTGGACATGGAGGTGGTACGGCGAAGAAGCAACAGGGAGAATTTGGAGGAGGCCTTTTCACTCGCAGAAAACGAGTTGGGCATTCCCCGTCTGCTGGATCCAGAAGGTGTCCTTGACCTTTTCAACAGCTCGCATTAATTATTCCAGAGTTGCAGGCTATTCTTGCAAAGTGGTATTGAGCATGCATGCTTAACTGTTGAGTGTATGTTTGCTAGTGTTTTAGCACAGGAAATTGTGCTGCTAAGTTGTGTGGTGGAAAATACCACCTTACAGAGGATTAATATTCTGTGCTATCTGTAGCTCTGAGTTTCAGTCTGTGTAGAAGCAGTCTGCAGCAGCTCTGCAGTCCTGTCTTCTGTAGCAGAGTCGTGATGCTTTATTGCAGCTACACATTGAAATGCCTTTGCTTTTACAGGAGCTTGACCCCGTTTTCTAGAAACATCAGGTCAAGGATGGAAATGAAAAAGACATGTATAATTAGCTGGCAGGCCTTGGGAGAGTTATCCTAAGGACACAAAGTATTTATGTGCCATACTGACTTAATACCAAAAGTAATGACTATGTCAGATATCCTCCTCATCATAGCACATTTTACCTTTAATACTGACAGGATTATTAAACGTCTCAATATATTTGCATCCATTTTTAATATGATTCTTTTTGTATTCTTTCAACAAGTGCAGTGGACAATGTTTATGTTAATCTGCAGATGTGGACGTAGACAAGCCAGACGAGAAATCCATCATGACATACGTGGCGCAGTTTCTGAAGCACTATCCGAACCCCCATCATTCTGAGACCGACGGTCAGCAAGATGAGGTAGCTAACCCTAAATTTATCATTTATATTTCAAGTGTATGTAGGCAGTGATAGTTTGGGGTAAAATGGGGATTAGAATGAATGTGTAACTACATACGTTACTACATTTAAATTTGTACTTAGTGCCTACAGTTTTTCCAAAAACTGCCGACATACAGAGAACAGTCCATACTTAATGAAAGTTGCTTCATCTGCTGCTGAGCAAAAGTTTTGAATAGCTGTGTCTGCTTATATGTGATTCTTGTCATTTTATCACATAAAGCTTAAGTGAGATAAAGCAATCATTGCATGATCACAGCATAAATATAATCATCAATATAGTTTTCCATCAACATGGGCTCATTTAATTTCGTTCTTTAATTTATTTTTTGTGCACATTAAGCTGCTTCTTGGCTCAATTCCAACTTTTGCACTGTCAGTGCCAGTGCTCCAGGTGAGCGTTCAGGTCACGGCGCTGCATGCTTCCTGTTTGGAGTGAATGTCCACCTCGATCTTGTTCCATTTTCTATCCACTTTATTTCTTTTTCCCTTGCTGTTCTAATGCTTTTATCACATATTTGCATCTCTCCGCTTTCCTGGATAGTTTGGTCCCCAAGATATAGAGCAAATGCTTGAGGTATGTTCAACTTAAAAGACTAAATCAGAGTTTCTAACAAGATACTGTCTGTACACCCTTTTCTTCTACCTTAACTTTTAAAACTATTTAGTCCTTAAATGTAGAGGTTGTGTTTGCGTGTGGGTCTCTTTGCAAGTTGAGTCTTGAGTCTAATCTTTAACTGTGTGGGTTCGGCATGTCATTTTTACTTGAGATTCCCATTGGCCTGCTTATAATGAAAGAGATTAGGTCTGTTCCCAATCTAAGCTGTATGTGTGCTGATTGTGACAGAGAGAGGAGCGGAAGATGCTGAGAGAACTAAAGGTGTTTTTAGATCAGCTGGAGAGAGATGTGCTCCGGGCCCAAGGAACAGAGGGAAGCCTTGCTGACAAGTACCAGGTTAGTGAGGTGTGGCAAATGGACTGTAGCATTCTTCTTTGGAAAACTCATTTAGCAATGTGTGTCTCCTTTTTTTTAGGCATTTAAGAACTTCCGTGTCCAGTATGAAATGAAGAAAAAGCAGACAGATCCACTCTTACAGCCAGTCCAAAAGGATGGCAAGCTCTCTGTGGATCAAGCTCTGGTCAAGCAGGCCTGGGACCGTGTGTCTACCAGGGTAATTGTACTGCATGAATAATTCATTATGGGCCACATAGACAGCAGGAAAATTTGTGATAATTAACCACACATGAATTAAATAAAACCTGATGATTAGCAATAATCATTCTTTTTTAGTTGTTGTTCTTTTCTTGGCTAAAAAGATTGGATTGATGCACTGGAGGCTCTGAGAAACACCAGTCAGGGTTCATCTATTTACTCGTTGCCAATGAAAGTTCAGTGGGGTGCAAGCGGTTTGTTCAGAGGGGGAGGAGATGGGAACAGAGACGATTTTGTTCACGGGGCGGTCTACTCCTCGAGACCTCCACAGCTTGTCTAGACTTGCATAACACTCTTTTGTGGCCTGATTGCTTGTGACCATGTGGAAATGTTATGCCCAGCATAGCCTCCTGTACGGTGGGATCTTGCTTTGGTAGAGTGGTTTTGTTTAATGAGTGTCAATTGCAGCTGCTCGACTGGCACATCCATCTGGACAAGTCCCTGCCTGGGCCTCTGGGAGTGATTGGCGCCTGGCTGCACAGAGCCGAGATGGCTCTGAGAGAGGACATTCCCATCCAACATGCTCATGAGGAGACAGCCAATGTTCTTCACAGAAAACTAGAGCAGCATAAGGTAGCATAGCTTACCTTTTAGTCTTTACGTGTTGTGGGGTTAACTTTGTTTTGGACGGTATGAAGAAACAGGCGCTTGTTTAATTTTGCAGGAGGTATTGAAAAGCTTGGAGTCCCACAGGCAAACCTTTCAGCAGATCCACAGGGACAGATCGGTGAATGGGGTACCTGTCCCACCTGAGCAGCTCCAGGATATGGCAGAACGGTAAGATCTTTGTCAGGATAAGTGCATTTTTCTTTGCCGTTTCATGATTTCTTTTTTTGCACTTTTCAAAATAATAACAGACCATTTGTTTAATTTGCAGGTTCAACTTTGTGTCTACATCATCACACGCTCACTTGATTAAGCTGGAATTCTGGGAAATGAAGTATCGACTGATGGCATTTCTTATGTTGGCTGAATCAAAACTCAAGTCGTGGATCATTAAATACGGCCGACGGGATTCAGTTGAACTCCTCTTGCAAAGCTACCTTGTAAGTTGAAATCATAGGAATTGTAGTCTGGGTTTTTAAAAGACATCAAACCAACGAGCGTTTCTCTTTCTGTTTCAGACATTCGTTGAAGGCCACAGATTTTTTGAGCAGTATGAGACAATCTTCACAGGTCTCAAGCAAGCTGCAGAGGTTTATGTTAAATCTGACAGTTCAAGTAAGTCTCTTTGCATTTTTATTTCTAAGCTGCTTTTTTATTTGTGCATACTATATGCAAGTGTTTTAATTTGGGCTTCTAGTAAACAGACTTACTGTTGATTTCACGTTACAGGGTCTAAGACCTGTAACAGAGGTAAGTCCAAAAACAGTCCAAACTTTGCCTGATCCTGAGCCATTTCTGTCTGCAAATAGGGGGCTGCACTTCTCGTTTCTCTCTCTTTAAAATCCCCAAACTATGAAATCATGCATATTGCATGCAGTAACAATAATTTGAATGCTTTTTTAGCATGATTTTTCTGACCTAACACACCAGCATCAACCATGAGGCCAAATCATCAGCGGACATAATCAAATGCTTTGTATACAGGTGGCAACCATGTAGATTTTGGTTTAACTGAACTACTGTTTCTATTCTCTGTTTTAAGTTGATGAAGCGGAGGGGGTGAGTAAATTCCTCAGTGATACCACAGCTCAGTGGAAGAACCTGGCTTTGGAGGTGCGCAGTGTACGGAGCATGCTGGAGGAGGTGATCGCTAACTGGGAGAAGTACAGCAGCACAGTGGCAGCTCTGCAGGCTTGGCTAGAGGATGCAGAGCAGATGCTCAGCCAGTCAGAGAATGCCAAACGTGTAAGTGCATTCAGATAATAGAAAAAACAATATTTTCTGTACAATTTATGTTGATTTTTTAAAAACATGAATAGAAAGAAAAGCATATTTTTCTCTTTGGCCAAGGAGTGTACAGTTAAAGTTGTGTTGCCTTTTTTATTTTTCTTTGTTACAGGACTTTTTCAGAAACTTCTCCCACTGGATCCAGCAGCACATGGACATGAACGATGCCGGGAACTTTCTCATTGAGACGTGTGACGATACGGTCTCACGGGATCTAAAGCAGCAACTTCTGCTGCTGAATGGGAGATGGAGGGAACTGTTTGTTAAAGTCAAACATGTAAATGCAACACACTTTGGAACAACACATGCACCACCAAAAAATATCGAATTGTACTTATTATCCAAACAGCTGCAAGTTTTAACGATTTGGACAAAAATATTGTGGTATCTTTTATTTCACTTGCAGTATGCAAGAGCGGATGAGGTGGATAAATTGAGGCAAGACTACCAAGACGGGATTAATACACTGAAGATGTTCATGGATGCAACCAATGAGAAGATGACAGCTCCTATCCAAGTATCTTTTCTAAATTGCAGAGCCTTTGTCCAAGATGTTGAGGTAAATCTGCTTTCTCAACTTAGATAAATCCTTATGTATTCTCTATTATATGATATATCATAATTTTTTTCAACTTCCTCTAGGAAATTAAGCACAAATTGCCAGCTATGGAAGCAGCTTGTAAGGCAGCAAGCCGCACAGCTCAGCTGTTAACCAAAGACACTCCACAAGAGGAAGTTTCACAGATGATGACTGTGATGGCTTCAATCAAAGAGCAGCTGAGTAACGTGTGTACAAGTCTATATAGATTACATGGCCTTACTTTAATGTGTGATTAAAATAGAAATCCTGCTGCTTAACACCACTGCATCTTACTTACTTTATTAGCTTTTTTGCACTACTTTGTATTCCTGAGCAAAGGAGGTCTTTAAATGAAATCCAAGCTGTGAGATTTAACCTCTTAGATTTTCTAGCCCATGGTTTATTAAAATTAAATCAAGAACTGCCACTTCCTACAACATCAAATGTACCATTTTTATTAATAAAATAAAAGCTAAACTGCTTTTTTACTCTAATAGAACATTTTGTTTTTACATACTGACATTTTTTTTAAAAAATCATAATGGATGGATAACCTGTATTGAACTTAAGGATAATGAAGTTTCTTATGATGAAATATTATTACCATTTCTCTCCTCCAATCAGATACGGGAGAGATGTTTGCCTCTGCTTCGGGAGTCTCAATCGCTTTTACCTCCACTGGAGGAAATGGAGAAGAATATCACAGGCTTCTACCAAGCTCTGGAGAAGGCTAGTCATATCACCAGCACCACCGACTCGGAGGGACCAGTAGACTTTAAACAGAAATGCCAGGTGAGTAACTGTGAAATACACTGAGGCATTTTAGTAGTTCGGATTTCCAGCAGATTTATGTATGTTTTAGCCTAAACTAACTAACCTAAGCTAACACCCTACCTGTCATTTAATTCTACAGGAACTGGCAACCTTCACACATAGCTGTAAGAAGTGTCTGACAGTAATAGAGAAAGACCACCAGACCATCCAGAAAATAATGAACAGTAGTAAAACCCTCGAGCATATGGATATGGGTCTACTGCAGAAACGGGTAGCAGACCTGCAGACCTCATCACAGGTAAACATCAAGACCTGCTGTCTTCTCCACCGTAATCAGTGACTGAATTATTTTAGCACTAAAAATGACTTGTTTTGTGCCTAGAACTTGATTAAAGAGTCCACAGAGTGGAGAAAACATGTGGAGGCCAACAGCAGTCTAATGAAGAGATTTGATGAGTCACGGATAGAGCTGGAGAAGGTTCTTAAAATGGCACAGAACTTTCTGACAGAAAGAGGCAACCCAGAAGAGCTGCTGAAGAAACACACTGTGAGTGTACTTTGCCAGATTCAGATGTTTTAGATCGTTCATATCAGTTTATGACAGTATACACGGTATTGAATCCCAGTGCAGTAACATGTACAACAATGAAACAAAGTATAGTCTGTGCAAAGTGTTAAACATGATGAGCAGTTATGGGTTTTTTCAGGAGTTCTTTGGACAGCTCGACCAGCGGGTCTTGAACACTTTCCTGAAAGCTTGTGATGAGCTGACAGACATTTTGCCGGAGCAGGAGCAGCAGTCACTGCAGGAAACAGTTAGAAAGCTGCATAAACACTGGAAGGTTGGTGTCAAGGATGTTTAATCCATTAATTTAAAATGTTTTCAATCTCAATATGACTTTTATAAGATAGTAGGAAATTCTTAAAATCTACTGGAATGACTGAAACTCTCTCTGCAGCTTTTCAAAAAGTTGGTGCAAACAAACTGTGCTGCTCAGAGTCTGACAGCTTTGCTGTTGTCTTTCTCCTTTTTCAGGATATACAGACAGATGCTCCCTTTCATCTCCTGCATCTGAAGGTGGAGGTGGAAAGAAGCAAGCTGATGTTGTCACTGCAAGAGTGCCAGGCAGAGCTGACCAGGGAAAACCGCCACCTGGCTAGCATGGGGAGCGAAAGGCTCATTAAGGAGCACAGGGTAAGCACAGTGTAGATGGCTGGCTGGCCTGGTTACATGTATTGATTAACTCAGTGTGAATCAATTCACTGCCTCGCACAGTAAGTGTGTCAAGAGCTGAAGCTCTTTCCTGTCACCCAGCTTAGCAGCATTTTGTTTTGCCTTGGATTTACATGCATTTTCTGCTTTATATAAATGGCCTTCAGGCCTTCTTTAGGGAAAAGGGTCCACAGTCTATATGTGAGAAAAGGCTGCAGCTGATGGAGGAACTTTGTCAAAAACTCCCCGAGGGTGACCTGGCTCACCAGACCTTGGAGACGGCAAGAAAGGACTTTGCTGAGGTCCGGGAGGAGATTGAGAACACTCACCAGAAGCTAATGCAGCACCAAGATAAATGGAAGGAGTACAACAAAAGGTGCAATAATGTTATAAAATTAGTCATTATAATTCATTTCTTTCAGTGTAAACACTTTCTGTAAATGTCACATACGCACATACTTGCAAGAAGAGGTCTGAGCTGCGTTTAGAATTTAACCTCGTGTTTTGTGGCGCTGCAGCAATAAAACTGTGTGTTTGTCATTGCCGTGCAGTGCCACACATTCCTGGCATACCCGATGTAATCATGTTAACATTTTTTCATTCACTTGAGAAAAAGAACAGTAGTTGTAGCAGTTACGAATGTTTTCAGTTTTTGGTGCAAAGATCACAGATTCCAAATTATGTCCATCCATCCATTCTCCTCCACTTATCTTTATCAGGGTCACGGGGGGCTGGAGTCTATCCCAGCTTCCATAGTGCATCTGATATTTAATTATATATATATATTTTTAGAGAAGTACTCATTTTCTGTATGAATTTAAAGTGCTGTTCAAGGTTTTCATGAGATTTGTTTTTGGTGTCAAACAGATACGCTGAACTTTCCTGTTGGCTTATATCTAAAGAAAGCCAACTAAGGATGCTGAGAAATCGAGCTAATGACCCCAATAAATATGGCACGGTGAAGGCTACCATAACGGTGAGTTAGCCCTCTTCCTAAAGTCCAAACTGTTTACTTCCTTTCCCACTTTCTTCTGTGGTGTGTCACATCTTCTCAGTGTCGTGTCTGAGGCTGTTACTGTATAAACACTCCGGGTCAGGTGACTCTTGTCCACACGGGTCGTATCACACTCTGTTGTTGTGTGCAGGAGCTGAGGAATGATGCAGAGCTACAGGAGGGGAATCTTGGCTGGCTGAAAAGCCGTATGGCTGTACTGATTGAAATCTGTGCTGACAGCGATGCCCAGAGGCAAGGAAGTGCACTGAGCAAGCTCTCCACTGATTTTAAGGGTCTTCTCGCTTCTCTGTTAGAGGTAAGTGATGTTCTCACATGTTTTTATCTTAAGGTGCCAAAAACAATTAAAATACCATACAGTAAAAATAAACTGTGAATACAGATATAGTATGAAGAGTGTGAAACTCATTTTAGTTAACTTGCCACATGCAACCCAGTTTGAGTTGGACCTACTAGGCTTTAACAAACCAGTAATGTATTCAAAAAATTAGGCACAAATACTTCATATATAGATCTAAATCACAGTCATATTTTACTTTTTAACAGAAAACAGTTAAAATTGGGATTATAAATGATTTCCCTCCAATTTTAAGATATAAATTTTCATGCTGTGTAGTCATCCTCTTGACAGGATGGCTCTGGCCTGTGGACCATATAAGTGAGACCACTGAATTTTATCAAAATATCTCTCATCAGCTACAGTCTAAGATATGAGTTATTAAATATTGTTGCAGTTGACATCATGAAACTGACATTTTCCAGCTAACAGAAGCAGACAATAGCAATATCCAAGCGTAAGTATTGTTTGTGACAGCGTTGCGTTTTCTCTGATGTCTTTAATCAGGCTGAGAAGATGGTGCTGGCTGTTGGGGATTGTGTACAATTCAGAGAAGAGGTACAAACTACACTGGAAGACCTGCTTCAGGGGCAGAAAGACACTCAGGCTGAGGTTACTAAAATACTGGACTGCTCAACTGCTAGAGAAGCCCAACAGATGCTGCTTGTTCATCAGGTATCCTTAGACCAAACAAATAATTCCACATTACCGTGCTTTGGATTTTGTTTTTGCTTGATTTTCTTATTGAATTTGACTCTGATAACCAAACAATTTTAATGTTTCCCAATAGCAACTATTAAAACGCCTGAAACTAAAGAGGAAGGATGTTCAGCACCTTTTCACCAGAGGCCAGCAACTCCAGGCTGAGGAAGGATTGGGAGAGACTCTGCAGCAGGACCTGCAGAGTTTAGAGAACACACTTAGCAAAATGGAACAGAATATGGATTCACAGGAGCAAAGCCTTGACGTGAGCAGTGTTTAAGACTGATCTGAAAGCAACGAAAGCTATTGATACACTGATACACTGGCTAAAGTGATGAAACAGTGTTTTTGATGCATGCTTCTTCACCCACTAAAGTCATAAAGTTCTTTTTGTGACACTGTGCTCTGAATAATTCTGGTGAAAAGAGCATATGGTGTGAAAAGTTATTCCCAGGATCTGAGCTTAATCCTGGTGTAGTGATCAATTTAGCAATTGTATTATTCAATTCAATTTAATTCGATTCAATTTGTATAACCTAGTATAAGTATAAGTACAGGCTCAAAGGGTTTTACGCCCATCAAACCATATTAAGAAATATTTGGGGGAGGAGAAGGAGGAAGTAAAAAAATGGATTTTATATGCAAGTAAGAGTATTTTAAAATTAACTCTGTAAGAAACTGGAAGCCAATGTAGCTCTGCTAAAACTGGAATGATTTGTTTTTGTTCATTACCTTCATATTTCATATACTTCTAGATAAGTTGCAGTCTACTGAGAAGGTGTTTTTCAGAGTCATGGCAGGAAACTTCGTACTTTGGCGATAATCCTAAGATGGAAGAATGGTGGAACCAATAATGGTTCAAACCAGAATCTAAAATAAAGCCCAAGACTTTTAATTTGTGGCTGTCAGGTGATGTCCCCGACTCATGAAAAGGCAGATCATGTTTGGTTTTAGGGCCAATTTAAAAAAGAAAATTCCAGTTTGTTTCTATTAAGTTTTAAGGCGTTTATAGTCATCAATTTGTTAATGTCAAGTGCTAATGAGATGAGTAGATCAAACATATATCTGTGTATCATCTGCGTAACTATGGTAATGAATGTTATCATATCACGTAAGGTTGCCAAGTGGAAGCACGCATTATCGCTCCACCGCTTTGCTCTCATATTATTTTGTTAAAGTGTGAGTCAAAGTCAAAGTAAACTTTATTGCGTAAGAAGTTTTTTCTGATAATAGTCAAATTGTTCATTTTCTCTCTGCTCTAACTGACTCTCTACTCTTGCGTAGTCCTCAGTATTGCTCAGTTCAGCATCTGTTGTTGTGAAGTTTGAGACCTTTTTTATTTCTAAGCTTATTTTTATTCACAGTGCTTCCCCTTTATGTGTTTTTATATTGTTTTGCATGTTTACTCTCTCCAGGACTCTGACACAGTTACATTATACTATATATTATATAAGCTAATGTGTGATGCTGCGTATAAATAAATGAATGAAGTAAGTAAAGGAAAATGTTATGTATAGAGGATTGAAAGGTCTGACTGATATTTTCTAATGGAGTACTGTTCTTTGAGAAGCATTACAGCTCTAAGGATGCCTCGCTGCAGTGAGTCAGATATGTTATTCTTAATGGTGCTGCTATTTGTGAGATGAGGGGTTAGTGTTGAAATGGAAATTTAAGTTCAGCCTTTTTTATGCTAGCGGTTATACTGATAATCAGTAATGTAAACACTGATGAATTTAATGTTTGTGCAGTTGCTGCCTTGTATGGCGTGGTTTTTGTCAAGTGTTAGCAGTGCTGACTCATCACCCCTGCTAATAGGTGCAGACGCTATGGTGTCATTTGCATACATAATAGGTTTGGTATAGTGCCGTGTCATTGTGTTCTGTTAGTGTGATCTTTACGTGTTTTTTCTGCCACTGGGGGATGATTATTATCTTGCAACAACATTTAAATATGAAGGTTTGATAACAGCACTAAACACAATGAATGGATCTAAAAATAATGCTGATCTGACCTTAATGAGTTTGACGATTGTCATTCCCAGGTCACACTGGCAGCCTGGCAGGAGTTTGACAGCCAACAGGAAGCAGTTCATGAGTTTGTTAACAAAGCACGCTCAACAATGGAGAGAGACCTGAACTTCAGCAGTCCAGAAAGTCTGGCAGTTGAACTTGATCAGGCCAGAGTAAGTCTTCTTTTTTAAGTTAAAAAACCAAACAAATAAACAAAACCAAAAAATATCTTTTGGTTGACTCTTAACATTTAAACTGAAAGGTATGGGTTAGATAAATACTGTAGAAAACTATACTAAATGTTGCCATTTTGTGAGCAGGTGCTGCTGAAGCAATGTGAAGCAAAGGCCTTACATATGAACACGTTGCTGAAGAGATCAGCAGAAATCCAGCTGGGCCCCAAAAACAAGACTCTGCTTTTACAGCAAGCCCGCTCTCTCAGCGAACAAGTGGATAAAGTAGAGTCTGGGCTGAAAAAAGAGTAAGAAAATAGATTCATTGATTAAAGCTTTTATTTTGTTCGGAAACACACATACGCATACACACATTGGTGCATTTGAGAATGTGCTGACTGACATGTGCAGTAGTAAATTTAGCTGTCTTACACCTAACATGAATATCAGGCATTGCTTGCAGCTAAAACTTATATAATTTATCATTTTTACTCCCCCAGTGTCAAAAATCTGGAAGAAATGAAAGACCAGTGGGATCATTTTGGAGCTGGATTTGAAGCCTTTTCCTTATGGATATCTGAAAAGGAAAAACAGCTGGATGCAATGAAGTCTTCTACTTTGCCTCTGGAGGAACAGATCGACACAGTCAAGGTACAGTAGTGTGTATTATAACGCTCCAACCCTTTAAAACCATAAAACCAAGTAATATTAGCCAGCAAACAATAACCACAAAGCCAAGACATTAAAGTTAAAATCGATAAGGTGTCTGGATAAGGCCATTGGAAGCAACAGTGCAATATTGCTTTGCCCATCGAGACTGTCTCTCTCGTTGACACCCACAGCAACCCCCTGTCTTTAATAAGATGAGAAAAAGAGCTACTCATGAAGTCTGTGGTTTATATCTGACTTCCTCAAGCTGTCACAGTTTTGACAAATTTGCCTTGAGGGTGAAACTTATATTTCCTGAAAAACTGGAAGATGGCATTTAAGGCACAAAACCCCAGAGAAAATATTGGCCGTTGGGATATATTGGGCAACACTTGAACAGTTTAGTAATGGCACAGGTTAAGTATCCTAACAACTTTAACAAGGGGCCAAATTGTGATGGCAAGATGGGGTCAGAAATCTTTATAAACTGTATGCTGGCTATCATATATGTGCATCAAATACACATTAGATAGAAGATTACTACATTTGAGGATACACACATCAGATCTGAATGATGAGACAATAGAAATAGATTGTGGTCTGATGACTCACATTCGAGCATGTATCGCCATTAATTAGTCACTTATTACCTTTAATAAAAGGCACACATCGTCTATTTATTATTAATTTGGGATTATAAAAATGAATGCCTTATTCTGTCTGACTAAGTTTAACAGCTACTAGCCCAACAAAGAGCTTCCTTGCTAATTAGTCCTTACTGAAAAAACCCCAGTAACTACTGGTGATTTAATTGTGGGCAGGACCTCTTTTTAGATGGAGGAACACTGATTGAGTCATAAAGATCTTATTTGGACTTTATTACAGTTTAATTGTCTTGCTTTTTCAGGCTGTTGCGGCAGGACTTCAGTCTCGAGCGGAGGTTCTTTCTCAGCTGGAGACAGACTCCCAAGCCCTGGCTCAGTTTGTGTCTTCGGGGGAGGCGGCTCGCATCAAGGCTCGTTTGACCCAAATCGGCAGGTACTGGGAGGAGCTGAAGGAGAGCGTTCAGCAGCTTGATGGACAGCTGGAGGAAAGCTCTTCTCACCAGCAGAAGTTCAAAATGAGCCTAGAGGAGGTATATATTCACTGACTGTTACTGCTGCACTTTGGTATATAGAAAAGATTAGAGAGATAATAATTAATGGAGTTAATCGGGTCTTAATTTTCTGTCAGGTACAAGCATCTCTTAGTGAGCTGTATACAACCCTGGAGCATCCTATCAAATCCTGCACCTCCTCATCAGAGACCTACAAAGCCCTTCAAAACCACATGGTATTATTTCTTTCTACAATTGCTCATTTTGCGAGTTAACTTTAAATACCAGTAATGGTACTAGAGTGCAGGTTGAGGCTTTGTTGGTCACTGCCATGTGTTATTATTCTCCAGGATGCCTGTCAGTGTCTGGAACGGCTGAAAGGAACCTTGCTGTCGCTGTCGGCTGGCGCCCGTCGACTGAGTGACAAAGAGCAAGCAGAGCGGACTGTGACAGAGCTAAACACCACCTATGACCAGCATGTACAGGAAGCAAAGGACAAACAGAGCACTTTGGAAAACCTGCTCTCCCTTTGGCAAAAGTATGGATTACTGTATGTAGCATAGTCATTTTAAAAGCTTTAGGATAAAATTAAGAAATGCTGATAGTTACATTTGATGTGGACAATAGACAAAACAGAGCCGTGTCTCCCTTCGAAGCAAAGTGCACCCAACTCTGTAAATAAATCTTACAATTCCAATGTTTCTGATGTCCTTCAGGTATGAGAAGCAGCATTCAAACTTTGTTTCCTGCTTGGAGAGAAGTGAATCTGCGTCCAAACCAGAAAGTCCGTTCCTGTCAGCAGATAAAGCCAAGCTCCGCGGCGAGATACAGGATTTGCAGGTACAATTTATACAGACACAGTTTAACTATGAAACAGAATTCAATTAATAATATATTATTGTAACAACATGGATGAATACTTTTTCCTTGCAGGTCTTGCACTCTGAGGTTCAATCCCTTGAGAGGGCTCATGCTGAACTGGCATCTTTGGGGACATCATTGTATCCCACTGCAGAGGGAGAGAGAGTTAGTCAGCTGAAAGATGAGCTTGAAACCCTGCAGAGGAGATTGCATGTCCAAAATGAAGTTCTCCCTCAAAGGTACAATGAAATAGTCTGACTGCAAATTAAATTTGAAAGCTTGTCTTGCACTAACTAAATTGTGGAGTTACCATGGAGCCTTTTTCTACTCCAGAATCTCAGAGCTTCAGAGCCACCTTTCACTGGTAGAGCAGTTTGACCAGGCCTTGCTTAAATTCTGCCAATGGAGTGAGAACATGCTCTCAAATCTTCACTCATCTCCTCAAATCAATATCGGCAAACTGCAACCTGCTGCAACACAAGTAAAGGTAAGAACTGAAATGTTTTTCTTACATTTGCATCCCTAATACACCCGTGGCAAAGACATGCTGAAAAGACAGGTTTACCTAAACATTGTTAAGCCACCCTTTAAGACACAAAAATACATCACTTTATCTCTTAACTCTGGTTAATCAAAAGAAAAGGACTCAAGCTGTTCTTGCTGTGAGGCAACACTGCTTACCATTTTACCACCATGCCAACTTTTCCATTTACTGAATATCTATTGATGCTGCTATCTGTCTTTATTGAAGTATAAGATGCATACCTTTTCTGTGTAGCGCAGGGTGACATTGTATGTCTATTTGATCTTAAAGTCGCAACCACACATACATATTAAAAAAAAAGGAAATCAAATCAGTCAAATATTAAAAAAAAAAAAAAATACAAGGTGTAATCTTGAACACTATTAAAATTTTTCTTTTGAACCAAATTTAACCAGATTTTTTTTTATCTTAATTTACTATTTAGATGTACTTCAGACATATTATGGAAAAAGTTGAATTCAAGTCTCTAAAATACCCAAATTTTGCTAAATTTAGATGTAAACCCCCAACCCCGAAACAGATGGCCACCCCTCCTTGAGCCTGGTTCTTCTGGAGGTTTCTTCCTGTTAAAAAGGGAGTTTTGCCTTCCCACTGTCGCCAAACAGTTTTTTCTGTTTTCTCTGTATTATTGTAGGGTCTTTACCATACAATATAAAGCACATTGAGGCGACTGTTGTTGTGATTTGGTGCTATTTAAATTAAATATGAATTGAACTGAATGTAACATTCAATGGCCTTTTTTTAAAGGCTATGACTGACAAAACCAACATGTTTTTCTCCAAGATAAAAGGAAATAGGCAGAGGAATTGAGCTTTCAGAGCAACAGCTGATTCTCTAAAACTTGCATCTTACAGGAGATGCAGGGGGCCCTGCAGAAGCAGTCCAGTGTGAGAGAGAGTTTGGAGCAGCAAACCGAGAAGCTCTGTCAGTTCTGTGAGCCTGGTGATGCACAGCTCCTACGTAGCAGAGCAGACAGCTGTCTGCAGCCCTACATGGAGGCCCACAATATAGCCGAGCTCCAGTTGGAGTGCCTGGAGAGGCTCGAGGCTTTTTTGCAGACCCACAGTGTGGTGACCGGAGTTTTGCGGGGTCTGAGACAGACTGTTGAAAGTGCTGGGAGCTGGGACCGTGGAAGAGTGGAGGAGCTGCAGCAAGAGCTGACAACTATTGTCCCAGACATTAGTCAGCTCGAGACTCTAGCCATCAGTCTGGACAGCAGTCTATGCAAAAGTCATTTTCACATTGGTGCTGATGAAGGTTCTCCTAAGTCATGTCGCATGCTGGCGGATTCACTTAGTGTTGAGCTGGATGCAGTGAGGAACTTGCTTGGTACTAAGCAGAGTGAAGCAGAAGCCCTGGGGGCTCTGTGGACTTCATTTAGACAGCGGAAAGAGCAGCTTCTGAAAGCCGTGGAAGATATTGAAGAAAAAGCAGACCGTCAGAGCCTTAAAGAGCCCAGCCTGCATGGCTTACAGCAACGGTAAAGTATTCCAGCAATATCTGATGTAATTCAAATGTGAAGTTAGTGGTGAAATTGACAACTGAACATAGTCAATAACTATACATATTATCCCCCTGTGTGTCAGACTTCGGTTCTTTAATCAGCTAGAGGATGAGCTCCAGTCACACCAGCATGAGGAGCAGTGGCTGAGGGACAAAGGCAACCAGCTGGCTCAGAGGGATGCAGAGTTGGCTGGAGAGGTACTGAGGGAAATCAGCTTGCTAGAGACTACATGGGAAGACACCAAGAGGCTCATTGCAGAGAGGTACAGAAGTAAAAGCAATGGGGATTCCTTCATTCTAACATGTTTTTAAGTGTGTTTGAGTGTCTTTAAACACATTTTTCTTCAATTTACTGTATTTTCCAGTTAATTTACAGTTAAAATGAAACGAACTCATTTCCGTTTGACAGACAGGAGCAGTGCAGTGTCCTTACTGAGCTTATGAGAGAATACCAAATCCTGAAAGCCTCCCTCAGCAGCACTATTGAGAGTGCTGAACCTTTGCTTGAGATAAGCTCTGTTCTGAAGGACCACGAGGAAACTAGGAGGTCACTAACCAAGGTTGGAACAAAATATATATATATAAATCGCTTTTAGGAATTATGCTTCTATTCTTTTTCTTATATTGAGGTTCAAGACTACATTGTGTTACTTAACTAGTTTGCTGTCTTTACTTCATTTGTAGCATGAAGCAGTGAAGGTGGATCTGGCTGCCAAGCAGCATGAACTAGATCAGTTTTCCAGCAAAGGAAAACAGCTGGTGACTGAACTAAAGAAGGTCCCCGAGTGTGACTCTCAAATGATGAAAAAGGATATGGAGACACTTGTTGACCAGTGGTTGGATGTAAGCCTGACTTTAAGAGTTCATTTCTGAAGCATCAATGTTATGCCTTGTTGTTAACAATAAAGTTCTCTGCTTGGGGTTTTTTTTTAAATCGGAGAAAAAGACTGGACTTCTATCTGTGTTGTGTCTATGTGTTAACAGTGAGCTTTGCAAGCTATACTCTGTGTAAGATGTACAACAGAGCATAAATTTAATCTACTGTGGATTAAGGTTTACTGTCCACCCAGTTTAATCAACAATGGTAAAGTGTATTCCATTTCCCAGGTGTCTGAGAGGGTAGATGACAACATTGATCGACTAAACCAGTGTTTGGGCCTGTGGGATGATGTGCGTAAAATCAATGATGATATTGAGAGCTGGACTGGCACAAGTGTGATTGAGCTAAATGAAAGCCTGAACAACCTAAACAACAGCCAGAAGATATCAGCAAGGCTTACAGAGTTGAAGGTACAGTAAGATATATGATGTCTTGGAAAACTGGCAAGGATTTGTTTTACCTGGGTTTGGTTGTTGTAGGTGAGCTTGTGCGTGACATGCTTTTCTCATTCGACAACGCCACAGGTGGAACTTGGCGAGAAGGAGCAGAGACTTGAAGCCCTGCAAAGTAAAGTGGCAGAGTTGAAGAAGTGCAGTCAAAACCAAGAGACTCCAGCTAAACTACAGGTACTAAATACAACTCTGGTTTATGGTGGGACTGAACAAACAAATATTAGCTCAAGCGCTGCAGATGAACTGGTCTTTCTTCAGTAAATACTGTGATTGCATTAGGTGTTGGAGAATGACCTGCGCAAAAAGATCTGCACTGTCCAGAAGCTACATGAGCAGGCTAAGGGAAATCTAATGGACTTCAGTTCCCAACGGAAACAGCTTGAAGACTACATCTCACAGATGTCTGCATGGCTAAAAAGTATGGAAGATTCTCTAGTTTCTTCTCCAACTGGATCAGATCCTGAGGACATATGCAGAGTGAAGGTACAGTCTAAATAATAAGCAATTTAAAATTATAGCCCTTACAAAAAAATTGATGGTGAATGCAATGTGTTTCTATAAATTTGAGAAGTTACAGTGATAATCAAAACTACATTTTTAACATGTTTTTTAGGATCTCCAGAAGGAGCTGCAAAATCAGCAAGGGAGTATTGACTCCACCAGAGAAAGCCTCAACACGTTGTGCAGAAAATATCCATCTGAGGAGCTGGCTGGTTTGGGTTCAGCTCTCACTGATCTTATCAAGACTTATGAGTCTGCAAACCAGCTTTCTGCAAGGACACTTGCCTCACTGCAGAACGGTCTTCAGCAGCAGTTCAATGGTAAGAAGGCTGGCTGGATGAAAATGTACAGGTATACTGCGTTTTAATGGGAATCCATGCTCGGTGTAAACTTTTATTATTTTATTAATTGTTTAGATTTCATTCTGTCTAAGTCTACACCTGATGTTAATTCTCTTTACCCCCAATTCCTCAGACCTAGTTCAGGAGTTTCATCGCTGGCTTTCAGAGCAGAGGGAGATAGTGAAAGAATGCTCTGACCGATCAGGAGACACTCAAATTGTGGAACGCAAACTGCAGAAACTGAAGGTACAGTGACTACTACCACTACAGTAAATAATCTTTAATCTTTCAATATATAGTAATAGTGAAGACTTTAAAGGTTTTGAATAGGTAAAAATCAGAAGTAGGTGTCACTGATTCAAGATGTGATCAAATACAAAATTGCCACTTATATTCATAAGTTTTGGCATTGACTAACAGCCAAAGAAGTGTTTTTAGAGGATGTTACAATGATGTTTTACTTGATCATTTAAATGATGTAGCATCCACAGGAAGGGGTTGTATGTGCAGTATCTGTGGTTAAAAGCATAATGTCTTTCCTCTGGCTCTGGAGGCTGCTTGTGTAATGGTATGATTCACATGTGAAGGAGTTCGAAACTAAAAGTGATGTGGATTATCTATCAGGGCGCCATGGATCGTGTGGAGGAGGGTGAGGTACGTCTGACTCAGGTCTGTGAGGAAGGAGAGAAGCTCCTACTTCATCTTCCCAAAGCCAGCGCTGGGCAGGTCCAGCAGCATCTTTCATCCATCCAGCAGGACTGGGACAGCTTTGTGGAGCAGTGCAGACAGAACCAACAGATCCTGGAAGACAGTGCATCTCTTATGAAAGGGTGAGCACCTCTGCTGAACTGCATCTGTAAAGCCCTTTGTAAGCCCACTATTTATAAGCGAGGCATTTTGATTTCCTTGTAGATTTGAGGGTCGCCTTAAGAAGCTCAGATGGTGGTTGGAACACATGGAAAAGAAAATGACCACCGATCTGCTTGAAGCCCAGCAACGTGGTCCTGAAAAGGCTGTCCTGGAACAAGTGGAGGAATACCAGCAGGAAGTGCTCAAAGAAAGGTGCTAACTATACACGTTTATTTGCCAAGGAAAGACTGCTTAGTGCATTATCATTGTTTCTGAATGTGCCCAAAAGATTCAAAGCAATTAAACATCCTACCTTCCTACATGCAGGGATTCATTTGAGCGTCTCTGTCAAGAGGGGCAGGCACTTAATGAAGGTGGGCGAGGTGATGGAAGTGAGACAAGAGTTTCTGCTCAGCTTCAATCACAACACCAGACCTTGCTGAGGCGTGTGAGAGAGAGGCTGCGCAGTTGCCAGCTCACTTTGCAAGAGCAACAGGCCTTTGAAGAGACACTGCAGGCTACCTGGACCTGGCTCAATGGTGTCCAGGAGCGCCTGGCTTCACTCAACAGCACAGTAGGAAATAAAGAGACTCTGGAAAAAAGACTAGGCCTTGTACAGGTCAGTAAATAATGTGTACCAGAAATGCAGTTATTTGGTTCACAGTGTTGTCTGGACACATTTTGAAGTGCATAAGCGATCTCATAGATCTTCCTTACTGTTTTCTCATATGTTCAGGATATCCTGCTAATGAAGGGTGAAGGTGAGGTGAAGCTCAACATGACAGTAGGAAAAGGTGAACAGGTTCTAAAGCACAACAGAATGGAAGGGCAAGAAGCTATTTGTCTGCAGCTCCAGAGCCTGAAGGATGCATGGGCTAATATGTTAATGACATCTATGAGTTGTCACAGGTAGGAAACATGTCCTCTACACGGCATCTGATAAAAGTTACATTATCTACATTACGTGATGAAATTTTGTCATTTTTCTATAGTCGTCTGGAGTGGACAGTGGCTCAGTGGACCAGCTATCAGGAAAATAAAAGCCAGCTGCAGCAGTGGATGGAGTCAGTGGAGCAAGAGGTGGGGATGACTCTGCCTCAGCAGCCAGGCCTCAAAGAGAAGTCGGCTTTACTTGAGCGCCTCAGAGCCATCCAGGCTGACGTGGACACTCATGCAGCAGTCCTGTCACGCCTAACAGACAAAGCGGTGGAGTTGCATGAAAAAACTGGTGATCAGATTTTTGGACCAGAGTCAAGGGCAGAGCTCAATGCACACTTTGCTGATATCTCGGCTGTTGTCAAGGTGATTTAACTTCAGGCATAGGCTAAATGGTGCTTACAAATAATTACTGAATCATTGATCATCAATACAGGAAAACGGGACAGCTAAACAGAGTCTGGATCCAGGAAGCTGACTCATTCATAACTGACAGTGTTTTCATTGTCTTTTTTCCCCCAAAGGGTAAAGTCCAGTCCATGCAAAACATCGTGTCTGAGCATGAGCAATATCTTGATGCTGTAAGAGACTTCAACGACTGGCTAATTTCAGCAAAAGAGGAACTCCAGCGCTGGTCTGACCTGTCAGGAGACTCAGTTTGCATTAAAAGAAAGCTCTCCAAAGTGCAGGTGAGGAAGCTTAATAATCATAATTGCTTATATTTAAGGCAAAAAGTATTTGAGGTTATTTAGTTTTTCCACTGTGATGCACGTCTCATATTCCAGCCTGAAAACTTCCCCAAGTAAGCACTAGGGAGACAACCATAAGGAATCAAGATGTTCTTCCTCCATGCTTCTTAGCATCAAATAAGGGCTGGACATGAATCCCAGTTTTTTGTGCCAGAGGTAGCAATAATTTTATGATTTTGGCCACAGTCAAGAGCTCAGTATAATTAAGTTACCCAGTCAGCTGTGCCATTTAAAACCTAAGAAATTGTTATTTTATATTTATTTATAAAAGTGTCTAAAATATGGAGTGGGATTGTCAAACTGATAAAAAGGTCCTACAGGCAGAAAAAAATATTTAAAATTAGAATCAGATGGAAGGAATTAATACACTGTTTAATTTGTCAGACCATGAGTGTGACTGAGCAAACAACTGGTTCGCTGAGCGCATGGATTTATCCTGAAAACAAATATTAAAAGCGGGCTACATTAACTACTGAGTTTACAGGTTTCTCAGTTGACAGATATCTTCTCGCTATATCCAGCGGGGGCACAGTTTGCTGCTGTTTACAGATTTAATTAGTAGAAATTTGCATTTAATTTGTTTGCCATTCCTTTGGATCTTTCCAGGAGTTGCTTGACTCTAAGCAGCGAGGCAGAGAGAGGCTGAACCGGGTTCAAAGATGCGGAGCAGTGGCAAGAGACTACACCGGATCGGGGGGATATGAGACTATAGAGCGAGAGGAAGCAGCCCTGTTGTCATCATGGGAACAGTGGGAGCGGGCAGCACTACAGACACGCGCAAGTCTAGAGACCACACTCTCACAGATAGCAAGCTCTGAACAAGAGTTCAACAGCCTGTCAGCACAGTTGGAGCAGGACCTGCAGGACTTCAACCGACAGCTGCAGGACTGGCGACTAAGGCTGACCCAAGCAGAGAGAAAAAATGACGGAGAAGAAGCTGTTAAGGGCTGGCAGATAGCAAAGGCAAGTCTTGGCTTTAGTTTGGTTCCAATGATAAGTTAATATTAATTGACGGTCCATAACTTCATATTTGTTTTCCATTTAGGACACTTTGGAGGAACTTGTCAAAGCTGAGCCCATGTCTGATAGTCTGAAGACTAAACTAAACGATCTGTGCCGATTCTCCAGAGAAATGGGAACACAGTCGGAGAGAGTGTCTGCTCTCATCAAGGAATACAATAGGTAAGTAAAAGTAATGATGTTTTATTCCAATGTAGACCATTATTTTATACACTATACTGTGTGATACATTTTTCCATGTATTTAAAAATGATTGATCAAGAAAGTTATAACAGAAAATAAGAAAATACAATCAACAATTTCAGATTTGACTGGAAATAATGACATTAACAGAAAGAAATTCTTAAATTTGTCACGATTTGTTTCTAGTCTGAGTCTCCAAGCCTCCAGGGAGTGCCAGGGCAAAGAGAAGCTGCTGGAACAAGGTTTCCGCTCCGCCTTCAGAGAGTTCCAACAGTGGTTGGTTAATGCTAAGATCAACACGGCGAAGTGCTTTGATGCACCTCAAAATCTCAGTGAGGCCTCGTCTAGCTTTCAGAAAATTCAGGTATAGAACTAACTAAAGACCTAGCATCTATATCAAATATTTCAGCCTAATAATTGATCTTCTCATCTCCTTTTTTCCTTAACAGGAGTTTCTAAGTGATAGGGAGCAAGGTCAGTCAAAGCTGAATGCTGTGGTTGTGAACGGTGAGCTTGTCTCTAGTGTCACAGCTAAAGATAAAGTTGATGCAGTTCGGGCTAAAATGAACACTGCCAGAGAGGACTGGAAAAACATGATGTCCAGTCTGCACAACAGAGAGACATGTCTGCAAGTGAGCATTCAAACACCCCTTGTCAGTAACTGGGGGCATCTTATTCCCTAAAACCATCAGTGTAGAAATCAGATTTATGCCAAGTGATGCATCAATCTACCTGTGTGTTTCAGAATCTTGTGTCACAGATGAAGGACTTTGAGGCGAGTGCAGAACCTGTTCAGGACTTCCTAAACGCCACAGAGCTGGCTGTACAGGAGAGCAGCACAAGACTTCATGATCTCACAGCCAAGAAGTTGGAGCTTCACAAGCTACAGGTACTAATGTTCAAAATCAACCAGACTTGGAACACACATAAAGGCCAATTATGCCACTCAGTTTAAGTGTGAACCTAACTTCCATTGACAGAAGCTCTCCATTCCAGCTAAGTTACAGAGTTAAAGCATTGCTGCTCTTCACTTTAGATGCACTGCCAAGAGCTTATGCTAACTGCAAATACTTTCTGCTCCTTTGCTACTCATATGTCTTTTTAACACTGTCCTTAATATGAGTTAATATATTTAACCTATAAAAAGACCTTTTATAACATTTTTCATTATTTAAACTTGTCCACTGACTATTTTCTGAGGGCTCGACTGCATGTCATGACCAAGAGCTTTATTGAGACTAGCGCTGGCACAATATCTCTTTCGCTTTCCTTTTTGTCATGTTCCCATCTCTAACTCCTTGTTGTTTGTCTGAATTTAACTGTCTTATATATCTGTGCGCCAGCTTGCATGTGTCTTTGATAACCTGCTTGTGCTTTTCCAGTCTGTGCTTGAGGAGTTAGCCTCTCAAGAGGTTCAGCTGAGCAGGCTGAAAGAGAAGGCCAAGCTGTTGTGGGACGAACATGCTGCCGGCAAGGGTTTTGTGCACCGTGTGTCACAGCTCTCTGCTCAGTACCTAGCTTTAACCAACCTGACAAAGGTAAAGTAATGCTTACCAAACTGCTTGAGCACTGGGGTATTTCTGGGGTAGGCGTGGAGAGAAGACAGAGGAACTAGACTGGACAGAGCTCTGACTTAATAATGTTTTACAGATCATAACTGTGATGGTACTAACTTACCTAACTAAACACTGATTCCTTTGTTTTGTTATGGCAGCTCTTTTAAATGAGGTTATACAAACTAATTTAAATGTATCTTTGCAAGATATCTAAATCTGCATGTGCACTTTGAAGTTTGAAAGTGTGAAGCGGCTGTGGATTCCATCTGTCTGGTAACTTGCTGGTTGTGTCTACCTTATGGTTCTGCAGGAGAAGGCATCACGAATTGATCGGATAGTCACCGAGCACCAGCTTTTCTCCCAAGGTTTAAAAGAGCTGCAGAACTGGGTGGTTGACACCAGCCATATGTTGCAGACTTACTGTGCTCCCACAGCTGACAAAAATGTTCTTGACAGCAGGATGATCAAGCTGGAGGTATACCAAGTCACTATTGTTTTTCAAAAGTAAAACATACCATGTTTAATACCAGTATAGGATTTTAATAAATGCACATGGGTGGATTTTGCACCAGGCTTTGCTAACTGCACGTCAGGAGAAGGAAATTCAGCTGAAGATGCTGATCACAAGAGGAGAATCAGTTCAGAGGAACACCTCAGCTGAGGGAGTGCCTGCAGTTCAAAAACAAATACAGGAGCTAAAAGATTCTTGGGATGCTCTGCTCTCTGCTTCTATTCAATGCAAAAGGTTTGTGCATTACCAAAAGTAACAGCAAGTACTGTTTGGTTGCTTTATAGTGCATTCTTTAGTAAATGTATTTCCATGGAGAGTATAAATGATTTACTTTGAGGCTGCATCTGCATTTTCAGTTTTTTCATGTCGTATTACCGCTGTTGCATCAAACACTGTCTCACGGTATATTAATATTTAAATTTGATAGTCAATTGGAGGGCTCCCTGTCTCAGTGGACCAGTTACCAGGAAGATGTACGCCAGTTTGTTGCTTGGATTGAGCGTGTTGAGGAGAGTCTCGATCCTGCTGATAAACAGTGCCCAGAGATGAGAGATAAAACTGCAAATCTGAGCAAAGCTAAGGCACTGAAATCTTCTACTATTACAACTACTACATACTGTGTGCTAAATATACAATTTATTGTGTTAACCTTATGCTCTAATAGTCTTACAAGCATATTTTTTCAGTGGATTGTTAATTTTGGGGTTTCAGTTACTGTATGAGGAAGTGCTCACCCATAACACCCTACTGGACACCATAACAGCAAAGAGTGCCAGCATCACTGAGAACTATGTCACTCAGCTGGAACTCCAAGATCTGCAGGAGCGCTATAACACTGTCAAAGACAATGCAATGGTAATAACTCAACACATTTGACCAGTGCTAGAATCGTATGCAGAATTTCAGTTTCAGTGTTACAGCTTGATACAAAAAAATCAACCTAAAGATGTCTGCAAAAGAATGCTTTTTTTTAATAAAAAACTACAAGTGAGACTCATCTGTGGGTTAATTTAAGAAAAATAATAGCTCACGCTGAATTTTTATCGCTCTCCACTTCTTCAGAGGGCTGTTGGCAAAGCTGAGGAGCTGGTGAAAGCCCACCAAGAGTATCAACGGGGCCTTCATGCATTTGAAGAGTGGCTAGAACAGGAACAAGAGAAGCTTGGCTGCTACACCCAGCTGGAGGGTGATGTTGATATGCTGGAAGAGACTCTCCAAAAGCTACAGGTCCAGCAATTATTGCTGTGGAAATTATCACTCAATAAGGATTAAATGGTTAGAAAACACTAGCATGGAGTATATTATGTTAAAGCAAGCGTTTATACAATTACAGGAACTACAGCTTCACTGCACAGAGGGCCAGGCTTTACTAAACACTCTACTGGTGAGTCGAGAGCTGGTCATTCCCTGGGGCTTGCCTCAGCTAGAAGACAGAGCTCTAGAGACCCTTCAGCAAGAGTGGCGGCTTTACCAGGCCCGGCTATCAGACACCCGAGCCCAGCTCAACAGTGCTCTAGCCAAACTTCGGCAGATGGAGCAGAAGTTCCAGCGTCTTGACAGCTGGCTAAAGGGCATGGAGACCAAAGCACAACTGCGTAGTCATCGGCGATCTGACCGTGCCACTAAAGATGCTCAGCTTCAGCTCATAAAGGTTAGTGTAGTATACACAAAAGGTAGACTTGTGACAATCTTTTCTGACTTGTACAGATCTGCAGTGTTATTTGTAAATAATTAGTTGCTCATATTATTGTGTCACTCATTGTCTCCTCTATCAGGTCATTTAGGTTTTCTAGTTTTCATGGCTGAATGTTGAAGAAATTAATTTGCTCTGCAGTCAAGTAATGAATATAATAAAATCGAATTATCCAAGTCTGGTCCTGACATTAATAGCATGCTTCTTTAATTAGAGCTGGCAGGAGGAAGTGCTGGTTTATCAAGAAGAAATGGAGGGCCTGAGTCTTTTGGCTCAGCAGGTTCTTGATGAGACACATATTAGCAGCAGGATCAGTACCAGAGCCACCCAGATCACAGCCCGCTACCACGCCCTGCTTCTGCATTTACTGGTAACGTGATTTTGAACACAACGTCACTGGAACTGCAAATATTACTATGCCTTTATTGACATTGTGAATTTATGTTTAGACTGATAATCATAAGATTTGATTAGTTTAAGTTACCCTAAGCTTTTGCCTCCTCTTTAACTTTTTCTTTGTTATGTTTACTTCTTTTTTTTACTTTGCAGGAGACTATCAAACAGCTCCAGGAAGAGGTGTCTTGCATCGAAGAGGCACAGTGTGTTTTCACGACCTTCTCAGACTGGCTCAGCACAGCTCAGAATAACTTCAGCACTGTGGCTATAAGTGTTGATATAGTGGACCGCTTTGCCATGGAGAGAAAGATGAAGAAACTAGAGGTATAGTTTATTAAATAGCATCTCTTCTGCTTATACTATCTATAAAGACGTTCACAGGATTAGACCTAATACAGAAATGAATTTGTTTTTTTCCAAAGCCTGTTTACGCTGGAAGTATTATGTCACAATAGAGACATCGATCACTCATGCTAGCCCATGTCATTTCAGGCTCTTCAGGCTGACATGGAGCAGGGTCACATTTACTTAAAGGCAATGAGGGAGAAGACAGAGCGAGCAATGGCATTCTTGGAAGAGCCTGAAGCTGAGCAGCTCAAAGAGGAGGTGGGCACACGACTCTTCCAGCTTGAGGAACTTATGGCAGCTCTGCGCACAGAGCATAGCTCCCTTGAGAAGTGCATCTCCCTCTCCAAAGACTTTATGGATAAGTACAAGACCCAGGCCCAGTGGGTGATGGAGACCAAGAACCTTTTAGCATCAAATGTAGAGCCTAAAGCTGAACTTTACCAGAAGAAGGCTCAGCTGGCAAAGTACAAGGTAACTTCATACCGCTAAATCCTTTTTAGCTTTGCACCAGTGAGAGAATGAACTTGAAAGAGAAAGAGACAACTGCTTGATTTACATGCAATATGTTTCTTCCTTGTTATGCACACAGACCATCCAGCAGACAGTCCAGTCTCATGAGTCAGCAGTGAAATCTGTCACTGAGAAAGGAGAGGCGCTGCTTGATACAGTAAACGATCCAACTATCAGCGAAAACATGAAAAGGTTGCAGGCTGATTATCAGGATCTGTGCCTGGCTGCTAAGGTATTTTTAACTGTTTCCTACTTAGATATAACTAATATAACTTGGAATGAAGGGTGTGAAATAGGTCCAATATCCTACATTTTAATCATTGCTTGTGCTATTTTTATTATAATATATGAGCAAACATTAAAAAAGTCAAACTTTGGTCCAAAGCCTATACTTTTTCAGGCGTAATTAAAAAAAAATACACAGAAATGGTTTTTTTTGTGTTTCAGGCTCAGGTCCAGAACCTTGTGGAGTGGGTGAAAGAACATGAGGATTACAACAGTGAGCTGCAGGAAGCTGAGAAGTGGCTTCTGCAGATGTCCAGTAGGCTGGTGACCTCAGACTCCATGCAGACCAGCAGTATGGAGATGGCCACTCAACAGCTTGCCAGACACAAAGTAATCAACTTCGTATTTCTTGTTCAAAGTTTCAAAGCATTGATGTTACAGTTTAAAGTAGTAGTCCAAAGTTAGCTCTGCTTTTCCTTAATTCAACAGCTTTGCTCTTGTGTCATCATTTTTAGGCTATAATGGAGGAAATAGCCAGTTTTGAGGAACGTCTTGCCAGCTTGAAGCAGAAGGGAGAAGGTCTTGTTGCCAGTTGTACAGACCAAGTTCAAACCAAGATCAGTCAGCAGGTCCAGGCTCACATACAGGGAACCAGTGATAGCTACTCTGCAATCTGCAGTACTGCCCAACGTGTGAGTAATTGAAGACGAAGACCATACTCTTTTGTTTCTCGAGTGTTTTGTTTTAAAAAAAAAAAAAAAAGGAAAGCAAATCAAAACTGAAGGATAAAGTATGTAATGCAAAACATATTCCACAGGTCTACCAGAGTCTGGATCGGG
The DNA here is from genome assembly GCF_018398535.1 of Haplochromis burtoni. Lineage (NCBI taxonomy): Eukaryota > Metazoa > Chordata > Actinopteri > Cichliformes > Cichlidae > Haplochromis > Haplochromis burtoni. The sequence goes on from NW_024582446.1 coordinate 1,869,808, forward strand.
AACTGCAGAAACATGTTAATCACCAGGACACATTGCAGCAGTGTCAAACGTGGCTCTCTACTGTACAAGAGGAGCTTCAGCTCAATGATCAGGGACCATCTGGTCTGCAGGAAGCACTGAAGCAGGTATTTAGCACTGCACAGTTTTTCAGTCTTTCAGTTATTTTTCTATAACTTATTTTGATTATTACTTTTGCAAACACAGGTGAAGCACTACAGAGCACTTCAGGAGCAGGCCAGCACTTACCTAGACCTGGTTTGCTCTGTGTGTGACCTGTCCGATGACGCCGTAAGAGTGACAGCTGCGGAGGTCCAGCAAGTCAAACTCACGGTCACTATCTTTTTTACCTCCTGTTGCAACATAAAAGTGGATATAAAGTGTGGATATATAATCATAATATAGGTAATAGTCACTCTATTTTGCAATAAGCTTGACCAATTTTTTTGGTATGTTGAAGAACTTCAGACCAAGTGCAAAATATTGTAGCATACTAAAGCAAGTTGGCTGTTAATTAAGCAATTACTCAGTATATGCTTTAATAAGGCATGCAGTGTGCTAGTGCAGACACATATACACTTTAAAATGAATCATCTTGCAAGTATTGTACTGACCATAGAAAGATTTACCATGTGTTTGTGCAGATAGAGGAACGGATGTCCAGTGCTCAAGAGCTTTCAGAGGGCTGGAGAGAGATCAAGGAACAGAAGCAAGACCTAACCAGCCTGTTCCAGGACATGGAGCAGCAGCTTCTCAGCCTCTCCAGAAGGCCAGCAGAGCTGGAGACCAAGATAGCACAAAACATGCTGTCACAAGCCAAGGTAGGATACACTATCATAATCATCAGTCCTTCATTAATGCACAGATAGGTTTACTCTTTTTCAATAATAACTATCAAGTATCCCTTGCTTCTGTACTTATATTTCTAAATTAGGTTTTACTGTATGTTTTCACTTGCTTTTTAACCATACAGCACAGTGAATCTTGATCTGTTCCCTTGTGATTGCAACATTTGTGGCCTGGGTTTTGATGGGATTAAAGTGAGATCTGCTTGGTATTTGGAAGTATTTCCGGTGACCATCCCCTATACTCACTCAGGAATGCAGCCAGCAACTTCAGTCCAAACAGAGTATCCTGACCAAGATGACTGAGACCGTGAGCAGATTAACAGGCGCCCAAGAGTCTCCAGAGCATGCAGAGCTTGACCATCTGAGCCATTCCTGGCTCGAGCTCTGTCACCAGGCCAACAAGCTCCAGAGCCAGAGAGAGGAAGATCTGCAGAGGTCTAAAGAATACCATGAGTGTATCGCTGCAGTGGAGGTGCTGTTTGAACAGGTGTCCAAAGAGTGGGACAATTTGGCCAGGTGTGTTTTTATATGAACTATACTTCAATTCAGGAATAACACAGCTTTTGAAAATTAAATTTACATTTAACTTGGGAGGTAAATATTGTCCTCTGGGCAGAAACTGTCAAGAATAATTGTTCATCAAAAATAGTTTTTTTCCTAGAGTTGAATTTCAGCTCCGTAATCAAGAAAATGTAATCTTTATGTGTCCACAAATTTAAGGAAATGTTTTTTTGTGTGTGTGTTCACAGAACGGATGCCGAAAGTTCATCTCAGCATTTGGAGGCCTTGAGGAAGCTTGCAATAACTCTTGAAGAGCAAAAAGGCACTCTTGAGGACCTCAAGGATCAGAAACAGAAAGTCATCCAGCATTTGAACTTGGATGACAAAGAGCTGGTTAAAGAGCAGATCAGCCACTTTGAGCAGCGGTGGTCTCAGATGCAAAACCTAATTGAAAGAAAAATCCAAGACTCAGTCGTGACCCTAGAGGATATGCATCAAGTGGAGGCCCGTCTGAAAGAGGCTCGAGATTGGGCTGAAGAGCAGCAGCCTGCCCTGTCTGAGGCCATGAAAATGAGTCCTCCTCCTGAGCTAGCTCAGAGCTTTCTCTTTGATCACCTGAGCATCTGCAGTGAGTTGGAGGTGAAGCAGCTCCTCCTGGCTCAGGCCATGGCCGACGCTGACAGGGTGTTAGCGCGGCTGGGCCTCAGTGAACGACAGCATCTGCAGCAGCTGATTTCCGACACACAATCTGAGGTAGAATCTTTGAGTGTGAAGGTGACGCAGCGCAGAAAACACCTCAGCAAAGCTTTTACTGAGAGGACACAGTTCCTGATGGCTGTAAGTCAGTCCATCTCCTGGGTCCAACAGAATGAGAAGAAGGCTCAGGCAGAAGAGTACATTGCTTTGTTACCTGATGACCTAGCCAAGCAGGTCAGAACCTGTCGCAACATCCAGAGCAGTCTGAAGGCCTATCAGAGCGAGCTGACATCCCTCTGGTCTCAGGGGAGAGACCTGATGAGGGATGCGAGTGAGGAAGAAAGGAATGAGATTCTCACAAAGCTGCAGGAGCTGCAAAGTATCTTTGACAAAACCCTTCATAGATGTGGCCAGAAACTTCAAGAACTTGAAAAAGTGCTTATCTCTAGGAAGTATTTCAAGGCTGATTTAGAGAAAATATGCCAGTGGTTGAAGCAAGCTGATATAGTCACCTTTCCTGAAATAAACTTGATGGTTGGAGATGCTGAACTGGAAGCACAGTTGCTGAAGTATCAACAAATAGTTGAGCAGGCAATTGAGTATGAGAACCTCCTCCTAATTGTCCAAAGAGCTGGCCAGGAAATATTGCCGACTCTGAATGAAGTTGACCACTGCTATTTAGATGAAAAACTTAACACCCTTCCTCAGCAGTATAACAGCATATTAGCACTAGCCAAAGAGAAACAAGAGAAAATCCAGCAGGCCATTATTACAAGGAACGAGTACAAGTCTTTCATAGATATCACTCACAAAGCACTGAAAGAACTTGAGGAACAGTATAATAATCTGGGGACTCAGCCGGTAGGCTTGCAAACAGAAGAAGTTGTCAGCCTGCAGAGTGATTACAAAGCAATTCAGAAAGATCTGAGCAACCTGGGTCTAGCAGTGAGTGAACTGAACCAGAAGAAAGAGGGATTTCGTAGCACTGGCCAGCCGTGGCGCCCGGAGGAAATGACCCAGCTCGTGAGCCTGTACAATGGACTGAAGAGGTTGGTGGAACAGAAAGTGGAGCATCTGGACGAAACCTTGGAGTCGTTTGAGGACCACAAGGCGATGGCTATGCAGGTTGACTCTGAGTTAAAGGCCACAAAAGAGCAGCTGGTTAAAGTGAATGCTGAGACGCAGTCTGCTGAGGAGAGGCTAAAGAACTACCATGCTCTGGCAGGGAGTCTCCAGAGCGCCAACTCTCATTTGTCAAGACTCATGGAGCAGATGGACACTCTTGCTCCTCGTGTGGACCAAGCAGCCCATGATGCCTCGAAAGAGCAAGTGGTGCTCTGGCAAGAGGAGCTGCAATCCTTACAAGCTGCAGTAGGGGAGCTGATCGAAGAATGTGAGAACAGGTTTATCCAAAGCAAAGACTTTGAGACGGAGATGAAAAGGACCCTGGACTGGCTGCAGCTAGTCAGGGATGATCTTGACTGTGCTGTGATTGTGGATGTCAGGGTGGAGAAGGTCCAGGAGGAGATCAGGAAGCAGCAAATCATGCAAGAAGAAGTGCAGTCCAGGCTGAGAATTGTGGCTGCTCTCAGCAGCAGGGAAAAGCAGGAGTTTATCAGTGCCAATGAGCTTGTCCCAGCCCACGTAGATACAAGTCTTGAAGAAATGGCAAAGCTACAGGCAGATGTTCAGAAGGCACTGACTGCCAAACAGGTGGGAACATCTTTAGTGAATGTAAATGTTTCATTTTTGAAGTTGTTAGCTGTTCAGTGAATTAGATCGACGTTTCCTTTTCATATTTTTCTCATTTGATTTTTTTTGATTAAGATTACTCTGGAGGAAGCCTTGGTGTTGTGTCAGAAATACCACTTCAGGATGCAAGCAGCGTGCGAGTGGCTCGAAGATGCCGTATCTTTCCTGCAGCAAGCTAGCTTGGGTGTGGATGTGGAGAACTATGAAGAGTGTCTGAGGCAGCAGGCAGATATCATGGCCACAGAGCAGGAGTTTCTCAGCCACCTAGAGGAACTGCAAACCCTCCTTCCTCAGCTGGAGAAACTGGTCAACCCTACTGCTAAAGAGCAGCTACGGGTGAGTGTGGAGTCGGCAAAGCAGAGAGGCGTGGAGGTTCGAGATCAGCTCCAGTGTCACCAGGAAGTCCTTCACAGGTAATAAGAAAAGAGTCCGATCATGCAATCTGCCCTTTATCTGCAGTTTATTGTTGGTCTTTTATAGTGGTACTTTATACTTGAATATATTCTGTTTTTCTCAGCTGTGTGGCCCAGTGGAAGTCATACCAGGAAGCAAGGCAGACTGTCATTGAGCTTATGAATGAGGCTGAGAAGAAACTGACTGAATTTTCTACTGCAAAGGCAGCCACAAGCCAAGAGGCTGAAGACAAGCTAGGCAGTCACAGAGTATGTTAGCCTATAATATTATTTTATTCAATAGGTGGTGCTTCTGTGAATGCTTCATGCTACTGACATTCTTTCATTTTTTTCAGTCCCTTGTATCTCTGGTGAATGGCTTCCAAGAGAAGCTGAGTGGTTTAGAGGAACAGGCAGCTCAGCTGGAGCTGGTGGGGAGTGACGCCAGCAAGGCCACCATCAGTCGCTCCATGACCACTGTGTGGCAGCGGTGGACACGATTACGCAGTGTAGCACGGGGACGGGAGAGAGTACTTGAGGACACCGCACAGGAATGGAGGACTTTCAGAGAGAAGGTACACTGCAGCCAATGGGGAGAAATAATATTTTGCTAAGTATGGAAAAATAAAGATTTGCAGTAGAAAACATCTATAAATATGTTTCCTTATATAGATGGTGAAGGTTAAAGCGGTCTGCGATGAGCTCCAAAGTCGTTTCCCTGACAGTGCTGTGGAGAAGGCTTCCAAAGCCACTCTGCAGTCTCTGTTAGACCAACATGACTTGTTGAGCCAAGACTTGGAGCGGGAACTGTCCTCCCTGATGCTGCTGCGCCAGTACGCACTCAGTCTGCTGCATGATGTGGAAGTGCCTTCACCAACAAATGGACAAGATGAGCTGCCCAGCCTGAAGGAGATCAGAGCTGTACAAGACCGAATGGAAAGGTAGGAGGATGAGAAACTTTAAACAAGTCCATCTGTAGCGATCAGAGATGAAAAAGTGCGATCTATGTTGCTGTTCAGAATATAAGATGAATTAATTATCTATTTGTCTTCAGCCTTTTGACACAGTCCAGGACCAAAAGAGCTCAGGCAGCTCAGGAGCTGAGGGACAGAGAGGAAGTGGAGAAGGAACTTAGTGTTGTAAAAGCCTGGATACAGGAGACCAGGGAACTTCTTCTCAATCCCACTCCAGACATTGATTCTCTGTTGCAGGAGCTTGAGGTATATCTGCCATCTAAAATCTGTCGTCTACACAGAGAAATGTCCAATTTGTGAATTAAATATGTCTGAAAAGAACACTGTTGCTCACACTATACCTCGACTAAGTCTCCAAAATATTCTGTTCTCTAATGGCCAATATCAGTGAAAGTGTTTCATGCCAAAAAAGGCTAAATAGGTCTTCTCTTTATTGCGCATAGGTTGTGCATGGAGATGTGATCACTTATCGTCAGAATGTGGATAAATTAGCAGAGCAACAACAGAGCAAGTACCTGGACCTCTACACTATACTCCCTTCAGAAATCTCCATGCAACTAGCAGAGGTCTCACTTGCTCTGGGTGCTATTGAGGATCAGGTACTCTACAACACACACAGCCCTGAATATAAACTAGACATCAATGGGCATCGGCCATATTTGTAGCATTTGTCACTTCTTTTCTCATCTATTTTCCAGGTTCTTTCCAAGGAGAGAGAAAATCAGAAAACCAGAGAAATAAAGGAGGACTTCAGCTCCAGAATCCATGACATGTCAGAGAAACTCAAAGCCATCTCCACTAAATTTAAGGAAAAATCTCCTGATGTTGACCATGCCAAAGAAGAGGTCAAGGTAGAATGCTTACTTTGTGTTTGATCGTATTTTATGTGTTGTTGATAAAGGAAACTCTAAAATTACACTTTTTTTCATTGAGAACAATGATTGATATAAACTTTTATGCACCGATTTCTTTTCTCAGAGTCTTTTTGAAGACTTGGATACCTGCGGTCGCACTCTTGCAGAGCTCGATGCAGCTGTACAAGAGTTTGGCCGCAGAAACCCCCTGCTGGCCAAACAGCTAAGTGATGCCATCAGCAAGCTGTCAGAAATGCATCATCACACATCAAGACTAGCAGACTGTAGAAACAACTGGCTCAAAAAGGTTTGTTTGTAAACCTTTATATAACAATAAGTTATATAAGTCCAACATAGTAATAAAGGTAAAGAGAGTTTACATTTTCTTATTGTGGCTTTTCAGGCTGTCTGTTATTTAGATGAGTATAATGAGATGCTGGACTTCATTGTGAGGTGGTCAGAAAAAGCCAAAAGCCTGGTGAGGGCAAACATCATCTGGAACTCCTCTGTTCATCTGCAGGAACAGATACGGATGTACCAGGTGAGTTGGCGTGTTTTTTAAAGTGTTATTAGTCTCTCTAAAAAAGCAAAATCTAAATGGGTGGACATGGCTTGAGCTGGATTGATGCATATACACGTAAACGTGCTCACATTTGGCAAAGTTAGCTGTTGTACGAAACAATACTGTGACCACTAACCTTTCTCTTTCTGTACTCAGGCTGTCCTGCGTGAGTCTCGAGAGCTCCACGGGGACCTTGAATCCATGGCAGAGAAAGTAGAGCTTCTATCTGAGGTGCTGCAGGTCGAGTCTATGAGCCAGCAGGTTTGTGAGCTCAGTCGACACACCGAGGAGCTTCAGCAAAGCATCAAGACACGACTGCAGAGTCTGCAGGATGCAGACAAGGTACAGAAAAATAAAAGATTTTGTTTTTGTTTCACTTGTTAAGATTTTTGATAATCTCTATTTTAGTTTAAAATCATGTTTTACTAGTAGAATTTACCCAAAGGAGCATTAATACTCATAGCACTTTGTGAAAATTATCTTATGGACGTCTGTCTTCAGAGTATGGAAGCCCTGGAGTATGAAGTGAAGGCCCTCCATGTTGCTCTGGAGCAGGTCCAAGCTACACTGACTTCACCAGAGTTGGCACGCCAGAGCCTCAAAGAACAGCTGGCTCAGAGACAGGTAACCAACAAATATGAATGCCTTTTATTTATTTATTGTTAATAAAGAGCCTCAAATGTTCACTTTTCATCTTGTGTATTTTAAACATTTTCATGCAATATTAACTTTACATTTTTACAGCGTCTGCTGGCGGATATGGAGAGCTTCAAGCAGCAGGTTCAGGCCGTGCAGCTGTGTCAGAGTGCACTGCAGGTCCCAGAGGAGGTGATGCCTAACCTTGCTATCTGTCGCACAGCTCTGCGCCTGCAGCAAGAAGCCAGTCACTTGCAGCATGTAGCCATTCAGCAGTGCAACATCTTACAGGTACAGGGGGACGCTGCTGCTGCAGCACAATAACGTCAACACTGTATTCACAGAAAATATGCAACAATGCTGGGTACTGATAGAAAGTTACTTGAGACCTTTAAGGTGTGTTTTGAGTCCTTTCAAAGTTGTAACCAAAGTTTCTTTCAATTTTTAATACGCGCTGGATTTGAAAAGTTTACTCTTTTTACATTCTGAGATTTAACGAATTATGTAATATTAAAACTTATTTCACTTCACTTTTTTCAGGAGGCAGTGGTGCAGTACGAGCAGTATGAACAGGAAGTCAGAGATCTACAGGGGCTGATAGAGGAAGCGCACCGGGTCATTCAGGACAGACCAATCCCCACCAACAACATCCAGGAACTGCAAGCCCAGATCCTACACCATGAAGTACAGTACTTTAACTCTTTCACTTTGCCCGTCTTTCTTCTTAAGAAAAACAGGAGCCTACTGTGTGAACATGTGCTGTATTCACTGCTGTATTTGTTATTTTGATTAAAAAAATCCTGATATCTGCTTGTCTTTCATACTGAGCTTTATATGTAACCCATAACTGCTGTGTGTATTTTTGTATTTTTGACTAGGAACTTGCCCAAAAGATCAAAGGTTACCAGGAGCAAATCGCCTCGCTCAACTCAAAATGCAAAATGCTGGCAGTGAAGGCCAAGCACGCCACCATGCTCCTGACAGTGACTGATGTAGAGGGTCTGCCTGAGGATCTCCAGGAGATGGATGGGGAGAAATCAAAGAAATCTGCAGCTCAAGCTGTCGTGGTAAGAGAACATCATGCACAACATAATGTGCTGATGGCTATAAAGTTTGTGCTGGATAATAAACAAATATGTTGACCTATTCTACTGTTTAAAGCTTTAGCATAGCCTGGATATTTTTCTTTAATTCGCTCCTGACAGGTCTATTGTGGAGCTTTTACTTTTATCTACGCCTTTCCTGTGCATCATCTTTTCCGATTTACCTTGCATGTCTGCTCTTCTGTTTTCCTGCATGGTGTGCCAGATGACAGCTGGACGCTGTCACACCCTGCTGTCACCTGTAACTGAGGAGTCTGGTGAGGAGGGCACTAACAGCGAGATCTCTTCTCCTCCTGTGTGCCGTTCTCCTTCTCCCATAACTCACACTGAAGCAACTGTAACCAAGGTTTCAGCCTTCTCTCTTCTTTTTGTTCGAAGTTGCTGAGGAAAAAGATTCTCTTGTGTAGTGTAGATGACATTAGATTTGCATCTTCGTGCAAGTATTTCTGTCTGGTTACTATCTATTTAATAACGTAACTTCTGATGACACCCTTTAAATTTCCCTTTAGATGGGACGAGGGACACTCACAAGAGCTCCCATTCAAGAACTGTATGACCCAACCTTTGAGTCTGTGGCCAACTTAGATGACCTGCAGCGCTCCTGGGAGAGTTTAAAGAATGTGGTATGTGAAAGTCTTCATCTTCATGCTTTTTTAATAAAAAATGTCGATTACGAACACGTAGATTTGAACATTTTTTAATAAAACACTATTTTCAGCAACTAGAAACAATGTTATGAATTTGGTATTTGATTATTCCTTGTTAATGGTTATCATTACTAGTGTATGAATGGTATTTCAGACCTTTTTTATACTCTGTTTTGTCTTACAGATCAGTGAGAAGCAAAGATCTTTGTATGAAGCTCTCGAGAAGCAGCAGCATTACCAGGGTTCACTCCAATCAATCTCTTCTAAGATGGAGGCGTTAGAAGCCAAACTCAGTGAGCCTCTGGAGGGAGATAAAAGTCCGGATAGCCACATAAAGGCACATAAGGTTTGTCACATACAGAAAGGGCTTGCATATTGTGAAGATTAGAGAGCTGAGTTGAAGAAAGTCAGACTTGTCGAAGATGTATTTATCACCTTGTTTTGAATCTTTAATATTATTTTTTATAGGATTATGGTATTTTGTGTAAACATTACATCACTATCTCAGTTCTTGCTTGTAAACTGAGTAGGCTAACTTTTGGTTGTTTTGTAAAGGGTCTGATAGAAGAGATTCAGAGTGCGCAGGAAGAAATAGACCGGCTGCAGACAAGCTTCACGGAAGATTTGGCCACTGATGCTGTGGACTCAGACATGGCTGACCAGCTGGCCATGCAGTCCTCCCTTGCTGTGTTAGCTGAGAGGATGGCCACCATCCACATGAAAGCCTCAGGAAAACAACAATTATTAGAGGTATTTTTTGCGAAAATCATATCAAATAGTAGAAATAGTTGTTTTATTAATTAATCAAACGTTATTTCTCGAATACCAACTTAGAAAGTTGTTATAATAACTCAAATTGGATGTGGCATCCTTCAGGAGCGTGTCAGTGACCGCCTGGAGGGTCAGCTTCAGGAACAGGCCGTACAGCTCTATCACACCCAGGCAGATGAACTGGACCAGTGGTTGCGCAAAATGCGCAGTGCTGTATTGTCCCTCCTTGAACCTAAACTTCCAGAGGAGACAGATATGGAGAATCAACTGGCTGAATGTCAAGTAAGAGTCCCCCCTGCTGTTCACCCGCAGTAATGCAGCCTCAAACACTGCTGTACTTGAGAATATTAATGGATTTGTGAATATAAATGTGGGGTTAATTAATAATGCATGTCACAGGAAATTTTCAGAAATGACAGGTGGATGTCTGGGATTACTTTTTAGATGCTCAGGGATTTTTTTCTGAGCACACTAGTGCAAATCAGATTTGTCAGTGGATTTTTACCTACGTCTCATCTTTCAGTATTTTGTCCTTATTACACATGGATCATTTCAGGGGGTCAGGGGCCTTTCAGTGAGTAAACAAGCGTATTAGAGGAGTAATAGGGACCTTCACATGGCTGGACCTAAGTGACTGTAGCACTAGTCTTAAGCAGATTATGCAGATTTCTCTGTGCGACAGGGGCATGTTAGAAGCCTAGGGCTGTGTAGTCAGAGCTCGCTACCTGGATTGGTGCTCGGGACAAAGCTGCTAGAATATCCAAGTAGGGGAATCCTAGAGTACAGGGAGTGTAGGATAGCAGGGTGGGAAGTGATTCTCTGCTGTAGAATAACATGCAGACTCTAACGATTGCAAAGGAATGTCAGTAATATCAAAAAACAAATGTTTCTTTAAACATCTGGACAATCTTTACTGATGGGCACTGACAGCTGGTCTGGAATTAGAATGGTGTTCTACACAGACAAACTGGTTTGTAAGTTGAGGGGGAGCATGTATGCTGAAGAGCACGGAGCCTGAAGGATTAGCGGTAATATGTTGCACAGGAGGCAAGGCCGAAGAGGTGGGCCAAGGATGAGAGCCGTCCCTGTCCTTTGGACAGGGAAAGCTGCTGGTGAAGGGGGTTCATCCATAGCTGGAGAGTCTGTCGTGTAGATGGAGGAGCTCCTGTAGGCGGTGAAACACGATGTTTGATCTGGCGTCTCTCCTCCTACTGCTGCAGAACATGCTGCTGGAGATTGAAGAGAAGGTGCTGGCCCTCTCAGAGCTGTCAGTTCACAGTGAGAACTTGCTGCGGGGAGGCCGCACAGACACAAGAGAGGAAGCTGAACATTTGGCGAGGAAGTTACGCACACTGAAGGGTGGTTTGTTGGAGCTGCAGAGGATGCTACAGGACAAACAGAGTAACATCCAGGTGAGGTTGCTGCATGGGCTAAATGTTGTCATCCGCTGATGTGTGTGCATGTAGTGCAGAATATTTGACTCTGTGTTTGGTCCTCACTGTTACTACCACATTTGCAAAGTTTGCACTGGTGTATTTATCAGCAATGGGTCTACAACAAATGCACATGTAAATTTTGAATTGTTGTATTTGATAATACTACTTTTTCTGAAGCATTTGTCTTATATCTAACTTTCTGATCCGACAGGGTTCTCTGCAGGAGCAGGAAGACAGTGAATCAGACTCCAGCCTCTCTCAGAGTCCCAGTGTACAAGATTGGCTGGCCCAGGCCCGAACCACACGAACCCAACAGCACCAAGACAGTCTTCAGAGACAGAAGGTGATTTTCTTTTTTTAACCTTCATTAAGTTCAGTATAGACTTAAATACACGTTCTTACATAGTTTGTCATTGGATTTCTTTGACTATTACCCAGGAATGCACAATAAATGTTCTTATCTTAATGTTGATGACAAACTTTAATTTGTCTTTTGGGTCAGTCCTCATCTGTGAGTTGAATGTAAATAAATGACATGTCCCAACAGGAGCCAAAAATATGTGCTTCTCACCAAAACATGTGTATCCCTAAGGGTCTAACAAGCATTTGTATAAATAACTTCATAAATGTTTCTTTGTGATGCCACATACAGTCTAACACTGTTGTTTTGTTGCTTGTTTTCTACTGTAGGAACTGGAAGAGCAGCTTGCAGAGCAGAAAAAGCTTCTTCAGTCAGTTGCCAGCAGAGGAGAGGAGATCCTCATCCAGCAGGCTTCACCCAGCAGTGCCAGGTCTCTTAATAACAGTTATATTATACATGAATAATAATTAACTGAATAATAAAATATGAAGTATATGTATGAGGTTCATTCTTATGGCAGAATATAAATGTAAGTAATGTAACAGAGCACAAATTTATTCTCTGTCATCCTGCAGTATGACAGAACCATTTTCACCGGCAGCCTTGGCTGAAAGGGAAACGCAGGCTGGGCGGGAGCAGATGAGGCAGAGATGGGAGAGTCTGAGACTGGAGCTCAAAACTAAACTCCAGCTCCTGCAGAAAACCCTGGAGCAGGACCACAAGCAGCCAGTACATATCCCTGTGTTTTTAATTCCTGTTAGCATACACTCAATAGAAAAAACAAATCAGAGTGTTTAATATGTATTTTTTGTCCTTTAGGTGTTTTCGAGAGCTTCCCGTGTGTCCACATCTGGGCCGGTGTTTAAAGGAGACACCCAGGCTGACAGGTCCTCTCTGAAGACTTTGTACGATAGCTTCAGGCAAACAGTAGAAGACGTCACCCCGCAGGTTTAGCATATCTGTTATTATATTGTAATGCAATGTTGGAAATGCAACTTTTTATTTCGAGCATGTGGTCTCAATGAAAATGTACATTCTTCCCATGTACATGTGTATGTAGCCTGGTGGTGGTGAGACACAGGTGGCGCAGATGGAACAACAGCTCTACACAGCTGTGTCATCCACCTCCTCCTGGCTGGATAATGTGGAGAACAACGTCTTCTCTGGCTCAGTGCTGCTGGCTGAAAATGCAGAGACCCAGCTACAAAAGCAGGAGGTACAATTGGCCTTATTTGTGGAGCTTTAGTAAATATTGCATCTGAAATGAATAAATCACATGATCAGAAGGGTTAAATAGTAACGTCTACACCAGCATGCGGCTAAAGTTCTGGGTGGGAAGCATGGTGCTGGTGCATTAAAAATAAAGCTATGTCATTTTAACTGCAGTGTTACACCGTCAATCAAAATGTTTTCCCATATTACAGATTTCACCTTGTAATTATTTAGTATAAATCAAGCTGACGATTCTGACCTCTTCTGCAGACCTTGGAGAACGATGTGAGGCATATGACGGAGGAGGTGAAGCTCAGCCAAACTCTGCTCGCTTCATCTTCAGCGTTAAGGCACGAAGAACGAGTACTTTTGGAAGACAACCTTAACTGCCTCAAAGAGAGATTAGGAGCTCTGGGTTGTGCTCTGGGACAACGCTGTGACCAAATGAGGAGCAGAGCACATGAACTCACGTCCTATCAGGTTTGCCTCATATTGTGCTTTTTGTTTTTCAAGCCCTTTAATGTTTGACGATTCAAAGAGACAGCCGCTGGGGAAATGCTTCTTTTTATTAAGTTAAGCCACTGTTGCAGAAGACAAAGACAAGCCTATAGGAAACAACATTTATATCTTTATATTATGAAACCAGACATGCATGCATTTTGTCTTAATTTCCTATAAATGACCTCGTGTCTTACACAGACTGAATTGCAGCTTCTTCAAACTGCTTTAATTGAGACCAAATGCCAGATACTGCAAGCCCTAGCTGGAGCAATGGATAGACCAGCGTCAAAACAACTGGAGGTAATGCGAGAGTTGACTAATATTCCTCCTGAAGCTTTAACCATCTTCCATTAAAGCTTGCAGAAAACAAGAACATTACTGTGAATGTCTTTAATACATCTAATCGGTTTCTCTCAGGTCATTGCCAGTGCAGAGGAGAGCCTGAAAGACTTTGAACAAAGAATCACAGAACTTAAAACCAGAGGATCAGCACTGCACGCGGATCAGATCTCAACAAACAAACTGCTCAAACTACAGGTAACATACATGATTGATGGCTCACGGAGAAATCATCAATTTGGTTTTACTTCTGAATGTACAGTGAACAAATTACCGTCAAATTCAAAAGATGCACAACCGGAAACTGATTTTTTGTGTTTTTCCAGGATTCTTATGAGGAGCTGGTGATGACAGTGGGTTCCCGGCGCAGTGGGCTGAACCAGAACATGGCACTGAAGGAGCAGTATGAACGTGCTCTGCAGGACCTGAAAGACCTGGTGGACACAGCTAAAGACAAGATGGCTGCCGATCAGAGAATTATTGCCAGCTCTGTGGAGGAAGTCCAGAATCACCTGGACAAACATAAAGTATAGTCACCTGCTAAATCCTTTAGGCTTAAAGAATCAACAAGGTTGCATGTTGAACCCAATTTGTTGTGATACAGGAGACAAATAGAGCTGATCGTCTTTGTTTCTGGCCTCTTTTAGGAGTTTTTCCAGGGTCTAGAGTCCCATATGATTCTAACGGAAACATACTTCAGGAAGATCAGTGGCCTGATGCTTCCCAAAGAAAACCAAGCCTTGGAAGAGACACTAGCTGAGGCTCAGAGAGTCCTCAAAGAGGCACACAGTAAAGGAGTTGAACTGGAGTGTATCCTAGAGGTAGGTGAAGGAGTATATATGCCATATTTGTATAAAAGGAAGGTTAACATAGTCACAAAAATTCTGATAACGGATAATTTTGTGACCAGTTCCAAGTGTGGTTGGTTTAACTGTATCTTATTACATGTAGCTATAATAGATATGACATGTTTAATGAAAGACATTTACTTAGTTTTTAAATGTTATATATTAGAACATCACTAGCTATATAAACACATTTTTAAAAGCCTTTTAATTACCTTGAAAAAAAATTACATATTAAAGTTGGTAGCTATGAGATAATGCTGGAGTTGTACTGTAAGGAGGACCGATGTGTTTGCCAGCATTTAGTACAAAATCTCTCAACAAAAAATCAAATTAATGGTAAAATTAAAAAAATATTATTATAGTTACATAGTAACAAGTGTGCTGATTAAAAGAGCAAAGATGTACTTGTCAGACGACTGAATTTTAAATATTTATTTATAATAATGTTTATTTTCAGACTTGGTGCCGTTTGGTGCAGGACTACCAGAGTCTGAACCAACATCTGGAGGCTGTTGAAGAAAGTATTCCTTCTGTTGGTCTGGTTGAAGAAACTGAAGAAAGGCTTATTGACAGAATATCATTATACCAGGTACAATGTCACATGAGCTCAGGTGTAAATTTACTACATCGGGCTATGTGACAAAGGAAGAAGCCACTTAAATTCTCTTACATGCTGATTAAGCTTTAAAGAAAGGTTCAAGTCAAAATGGGCTTCCTGTCTTTGCTGCAAAGTAGAAAAATATATTTATCTAGCTGGAAACACATTTTCTTCTTCTTCTTTGCAAAGGGTCTGAAGGGGAGACTAGCGGAGCACCAGCACAAGCTCTACCAGGTGTTGGATGAAGGTAAACATCTGTTACTGTCAGTGTGCTGCCCCTCGCTGGAGAATCAGCTCGCACTCTTGGGGGAACACTGGCTCAACAACGCTGCCAAGGTCAACAAGGAGTTACAACGCCTCGAGGCTATTCTGAAACACTGGACCAGGTCAGAAAGACTTCAAAAATAAGGACTCTTTCTTAGGCTTTGGATATAAATATCTGGTAAATGAGTGCACGGTCTAATTTCAATTGTTTTTTCTTTAGGTATCAAAGGGAGTGTGGAGAGATGAGCGAATGGCTGCAGTCTGCTCTGGAGCGTCTGGAGTTTTGGAACACGCAGGCGGTGTTAGTGCCACAGGAGCTGGAAACCGTCAGAGATCATCTCTCTGCTTTCCTTGTGAGGCCAAAGACAATCAATTTGGTTGATTGGTTTTGTTTTTGCTGGCCAACCAGCTGCCTCACTTAATGGCAGTTGTAGGCATGAACATAACACCTCAGTTCAACTGTAGCATATACTACAAATTTACTTGTATTTGTTTAATATTGTTATTATCTTCTGCAGTAGCACTGTTTTGCTGCAGTCCACATAGTTTTGATTGGATGATTTTCCACTTCTCTCTTTTTTAGGAATTTTCAAAAGAAGTTGAGGGAAAGTCTAGCCTTAAGAGCTCAGTGGTTAATGAGGGCAACCAGCTGCTGCGGCTGAAGAAAGTGGACACGGTGGTATTGCGCTCTGACCTGGCACGGATTGACACTCAGTGGGCTGAGCTACTCACACGCATCCCAGTGGTCCAGGAGAAGCTGCATCAGGTATCGTCACATGCAGCCAAACTAAAAAGGCTTACCTGCTTCAGGACAAATAGGATTACCTCTTTCTGCTTCTCCAGTTTGCATGCAAAAGTTTTCATTGCAGTTTGTTTTTAAACTACCAACATATCGGTTTCTTTTTTTCTCTTTTTTTTTTTCTAGATCCAAATGGAAAAACTGGCCTCCCGTCATGCCATTTGTGAGCTGTTTAACTGGATATCGCTGATGGAGAGTGTCATTGACGAGGATGAAGAAAACCTCAAGAGTTCTGTGGGATCAAGTGTGATTCAAGACTATTTGCAAAAATATAAGGTAGTGGAGCATTTTTTATTGATTCATGACAGTTTTTGTTTACATGTATAGTCTGAACTCTTATTAAATCAAAAATATAACTTTTGGTTTGAATGGTTTTGGTTTTTTTGTGGTTTGCCATTGCAAGTAAGGTTTTTTCTAGATAAAATTCTTCTTCTTGTGTTGAGAGCTAAAATGTTGATTTTTAAACATGGAGTTTTCCTAACCTGATCATAATGGTGATGCAACTACTGGTTCTAACTGTAGATCTTTTATAATAAAATCTCCTGTTGTTTCCTCACTTTAGGGATTCAGAGTAGATTTAAGCTGTAAGCAGCTGACTGTGGACTTTGTCAACCAGTCAGTGCTGCAGCTCAGTGGTCAGGATGTGGAGAGCAAGCGCAGTGATAAAACAGATTTTGCTGAGCGTCTGGGAGCGATGAACAGGCGCTGGCAGATCCTACAAGGCCGCATCAATGAGAGGGTGAGGACGTAATCATTGATAATGTTACAATAAAACCAACAGGATATTCACCCAATGTCCTTTATCAATGCAACATCCAAAGTTAACTTTTTTTTTTTTTTGCATGAAATTCTTAAAGATCCAGTTCCTTGAGAGCCTCTTGGAGATGTGGTTAGATTATGAGAGCAGCATTCAGGCCCTGAAGTCTTGGATGGCAACTCAAGAAGAAAGACTGAAGAGGAAACACCGGATAGAGGATCTGACATCTGTGCAGAATGCTCTAAAAGACTGCCAGGTACTGTAGATCTGATTAAGATATTCTTGCCTTTCATCTTGTCTTTGTATTTGCTAAATAAAAACAATTTTTTAAAGGAAATGGAGGAGCTGGTAAAAGAAAAAGAGAAAGAGCTGGAGCGAGTCGAAGAGCAAGGCTGTGCCCTTGTTCAAAATAAGACTGATGAGGCCTGTGCTATCGTCATGGAGACACTCCAAGGTGTCAATCACACCTGGGCTAACCTGGACCACTTGGTAATCTCCTTGTTCTTTTTTGTTTATTTTTTATTACCCAGGTTAGACCCATTTATTCTATGCTCGCTTGTCCATCCCTCTCGTGCTCTGACTTTGGCCTGATTTTGCAATTTACTGGATGTAGATGCATGTTTTTGATTTCACCTTCTACAGATTGGGCAGCTAAAGATCAGCTTGAAGTCAGTGCTGGACCAGTGGACTCTATACAAACACGCTTCAGAGGAGATCAATGGCTACCTGATGGAGGGAAGGTACTCTGTGTCTCGTTTCCGCCTCCTCACAGGCTCACTGGAGGCTGTTCATCTGCAAGTGCAAAGTCTGCAGGTATATTAAGATAAAGGGGCATTCAGTGTATTTTACATGTTTACTGACTAAAGCCTTTAACTGTATAGATATGAGTTTCTGAAATCTTGTAGCAATGTTAGGGGTATGTTTCTTAATGTGATCATTTAACTGCTGGTGAATTAACCACTGTATCTGTCACTGTGAAGGATTTGCAAGGGGAACTGGAAAAACAGGAGAGCAGTCTCAGAAAATTTGGTGCTGTTACCCACCAACTGCTGAGGGAGTGTCACCCTTCAGTGTCAGATTCTCTTAACAATGCCCTGAAAGATGTCAACGCAAGGTGAACCTAACTAGCATGGTGCTATGCTGCTTATTACTATCATTACTACTGGTGTTTCTTTAACGAATTTAAGACATTTATTAGCGTATTACCATGTCATTGCACTTAGATGGACTGGCTTACTGGAGGAGATTGGAGAGCGTCTCAGAAGCAGCAAGGCACTGCTTCAGCTGTGGCAGCGCTACAACGAGCTTTATGAGCAGAGCTGCAACAGCATCCAGCTGCAGGAGGAAAAAGCAGATCAGCTCCTCAAGACCACCTGCAACAAGGACATTGCTGACGATGAGGTGTCTGATTGGATTCAAGAATGCAGCGTGAGTCAAGCCACAGCTTTGCAACTTGCAACAACAGAAAAACTCCTCAGTATTTTACTTCTAAAGCCTCATTGTGAAACCCACATGGATATGAAGGAAAAGTTTAATATATTAAACATCCCCTCACGTGTTTGGTGCAGTTGGATGTTATGATTAAGTTTTGATAATGAAGACATATTGCCCTGAATGTTATGGGTGTTTTATTTCAGGAGTTGCTCAGGTCCCAAGCTCCAGTCCAGGCCTCACTTCAAGTTCTCCAAGAATTGGGAGAGCAGCTGAAACAGCAGGTGGATACATCAGCAGCGTCTGCTATCCAGTCCGATCACCTTTCTCTCACCCAGCGGCTAGCTGCGGTGGAACAGGCTCTTACTAGACAGCTCACCGCTCTACAGGTAAAAAAAAAGATTTATGAAACATACTTTTTTTTGTATAGGCAATCAGTTACCAAACCAGTATTTTGGCATTCTTCTAGACTGGAGTTCAAGACTATGAAACCTTTAACCATCAACTGGGATCACTGGGGTCCTGGGTAGTTGAAGCTGAAGAGGCTCTGAAGGCACAAGATCCTAATGGCTCTACTGACCTAACGGTCATCCAGGACCGCATGGAGGACCTCAAGGTTTGTTTTACTGTTTTCTTTTTTGAGTTTGGTGAACAAAATTACAGAATATCACGTACTGGTTCGACAGCTGAAATGTTTCTGTAACTTCTGGGCTTTACAGAGGCTCATGTTGAAATTCAGCAGTATGGCACCTGAGTTAGAGCGTCTTAATGAGCTTGGTTACCGGCTCCCTCTTAACGATTCTGAGATTAAGCGCGTGCAGAACCTCAACAGAAGCTGGTCCACCGCCTCAGCACAGACCACAGAGAGATTCAGGTAAGACAAGAAAATTACAAGCCAGTCTGAAAAGGTTTAAAGCCATCCTAATTCAAGATACTCTGTTAAATAACAAGGTTAGATAAATACAATAATGAATGAATGAAGGACTGGCACAAATACCATAAAAAACAGTACAAATGTTCGGTAAAGGCCACTCTCCCCATCTAACTGAGATATAAGATCACCTTTTGTTTGTTTCCTTGCAGCAAGCTTCAGTCATGCCTGCTGCAGCAGCAGACCTTCCTTGAAAAGTGTGAAACATGGATGGAGTTCTTGGTCCAAACAGAAGAGAATCTGGCTGTAGAAATTTCAGGGAACTACCAGAGTTTGATGGAACAGCAGAAAGCCCATGAGGTTAGGGCCCATTTGAAGAAAAGGATCCTCAAGCAGTATATTTTAATTTTGTTAACACATATAACAAATTTAATATTTTTTATCTTACAGTTATTCCAAGCTGAGATGTTCAGTCGGCAGCAGATCCTCCACTCCATCATCAGTGATGGGCAGAGAATGTTAGAGCAGGGTCAGGTAGATGACAGGTAAACCTATTCGACTACTCTGTAGATCTTTGTTTACCACCATACTCCACTGCAAGCCTTTCTTTGTCTCCTGTCTTTCTGAAATCACCTACAGAGATGAGTTCAATCTGAAGTTGGCTCTGCTGAGTAACCAGTGGCAGGGCGTAGTGCGACGTGCTCAGCAAAGGCGCGGGATCATTGATGGTCTCATCCGCCAGTGGCAGCGGTATAGAGAAATGGTGGACAAGCTGCGCAAATGGCTCTTGGAAGTGTCCCATCGTACAGAGACCCTTCAGGCAGGGAATACAGTTCCTCTGCAACAAGCGCGTACTATGCTGGACGCGGTCCAGGTACATAGTGACAAACCTGACTGTAATACACATTAATACAGCAGTGACAGCAAAGGCTAGCTAACATTAAGAAGCTGTTGCAATGCGATGTTCTTCATGTAATAAACCAAAAATATAATATCTGATAACCTTAAACATGTAACTGCAATTGTGGGTTGGGCGTTATCTGTGTAAATTAACAGGCTTGTAGCTTGATAAGAATCCTTTCTTCCTTTTTCAGATGAAGGAAAAGGTGCTGCAGCGTCAGCAGGGCAGCTATATCTTGACGGTGGAGGCTGGCAGGCAATTGCTTTTATCAGCTGATAGCCGAGCAGAGGCGACCCTGCAGGCAGAGCTCACTGATGTCCAGGAGCGATGGAAACAAACCAGCATACGGCTGGAACAACAGAAGAAAGAGCTTTCCACTCTGTTAAAGGTAAAAACGACAATACGCTAGCATGTTCTGAATTCCAGGCCACTTCAGAATACCTTGATGGCTCCTATAATTCTTGCATTTGTATGGACAATCTCCATTGTATGTATAAAGTTTTACATTGATTTCCTTATAATACACCAATCACTTCTAGTTGTAGTTTCAGTGAGGACAGCTTTCTAGAACAACTCGTAATTTTGCCTGTGTTTGTAATCTGTTGAACGCAGGACTGGGAGAGGAGTGAAAAAGGGATTTGTGGATCACTGGAAAAGCTTCGAGCCTTCAAAAAGCAGCTTTCTCAACCTATTCCTGATCACAATGAGGATCTGCAAGCTGAACAGATCCGCTGCAAGGTAACAACTTGAACATTTTCAAAATTGACTTTTCTTTGTGCATCTAGGTGTAAGACATATATGTAGAGTTATTTAAGTGTATGTTGAGCTGATTTTTTACATTGTTCAGGTGCTTGTTTAGTGTTTTTATAGTGGCACTGTTGTTTTTCCAGGATTTGGAAAATACATTTGACGGCTGGACAGGCGATCTGGCCCATCTGACCTTACTGAGAGAGTCACTTTCTTGTTACATCAGTGCTGAGGACCTTTCTGTCCTACAAGAGCGTATTGAGCTGCTGCATAGACAATGGGATGAAATCTGCCACCAGGTACAACTCTTGGCACAGTCGCTTACTATTTTGGATTCTCTGAATATACTGTGTGCTATAAGTCTGATTCTCAAAAATTACTTTATAGCTACATTCTGCATATTACACAATATTTACTGTGCAACAGTTACAAGTCCCAGAAGACAATGTTACTAATGTCAATCTTCACTATACGATACAAAGCATATATTTGTATATGTAGATGTTGCTCAACATCATATAAAAATCTATGTCTATATGCTAGAAAAAAATTGGTATTCATAGTATTAGCATTTTTTTAAACGGTTGAAGCAGTAGTTCGATTTTGCTGAATATGCCATTGTGCAACAATTTTGAGAAAGGAATACACTGAGAGGAACAGTTAGCGTGACAAGTTAATGTAATCAGTCAGTCAGTTAAGAAAAGCTGAAACCTCAAGGTGATTTCGTTTTTTCACAGTGGCATCCTGTGTGCAGCGGATAAACTGCACACACAGGAAATACAGCACTCGCTCACTGCGTGATGCAAATGAAAGCGTCTGAACGGCTTCCTTTTGAGCCTTCTTGATCTTTATTAGCTTTTGTTTTAAATTGCCATGCATTCGTTGGCACTTTTTATGTGCTTTGCACAGAGGTGCAGTTAACTTGTCATGTATTGCTGTTCTTCCACAGCTGTCACTGCGGAGGCAGCAGGTAAGCGAGAAGCTAAATGAGTGGACTGTCTTCAACGAGAAGTATAAGGAGCTCTGCGAGTGGCTCACTAACATGGAGAGCAAGGTGTCCCAGAATGGAGACGTCAGCATTGAGGAGATGATCGAGAAGCTTCGCAAGGTTTGCACACACCTCAGATATTTACAAAGTTTGACAGTGTTATTTAATTGTTGTATTTCAGTTACGTTGTGTTTTTCCTACTCTGCTTCTTTTACAAGTGCAGTTTTTTCAAATTTCCTGTTTGCATTGCGTTGTATGCCAGGACTACCAGGAGGAGATCACAGTAGCAGAGGAGAACAAGCTACATTTGCACCAGCTAGGAGAGCGCCTGGCCAGGGCCAGTCACCAGAGCAAAGCCACTGAAATCGAACAAAAACTCAACAAAGTCAGTGACCGCTGGCAGCATCTCCTCAATCTCATTGGAGCGCGGTGAGCAGACGTGCAGTCACAGCTGTGCAGCTGTGTTTTTATCCCATGCTGGGTTGTTTGTAACTAATCTGTTAAATTCTTTTAACAGAGTAAAGAAACTGAGAGAAACTCTAGTGGCTGTGCAGCAGCTAGATAAAAACATGAGCAGCCTGCGCTCTTGGCTCGCCCACATCGAAACAGAGCTGTCCAAACCTATCGCCTATGACTCCTGTGATGCCCAAGAGATTCAGAGGAAGCTCGATCTGCAGCAGGTGACATAATATACTGAACAGGACCTAAAATACATATGTGCAGCTTGCCAGGAATCATTCAGTCCGTGCCAAATGCAAGCTCTTTAATAGCAGACAGGCAACAGGGCTTTGTAATCATTTAGCTGAAATTTCTAAAAACATTCACATTTTTGTAATCATGTAATGAAAATGTAACTATTAGTATCAATTCTATGCAAACAGGTTTTGTGATATAATACACTAGTAAAAGTTATTGTTGTACAGTTTGTAACCACTTTCAAAAAGTCATTCTCTAACTTTCTATCAAGCTTCTTCCTTCTCCTTCTGTCTCTCATCTTATTACTTACTGTGTCACTCTTTTCTTGCCCATCAGGAGCTTCAGCGTGACATAGAGAAGCACAGTACAGGAGTGGCATCTGTGCTGAATCTATGTGAGGTGCTTCTGCATGACTGTGACGCCTGCGCCACCGATGCAGAGTGCGACTCCATCCAGCAGGCAACGCGGAGCCTTGATCGCCGCTGGAGGAGCATCTGTGCCTTGTCTATGGAGAGGAGATTAAAGTAAGACGTTACACACTAGATGAAAGCATCAAATGCATACGTTATTATGGATAACAGGTAACTGTTATAACTGTTTCCTGAAATTATTCCCTCTGTTAGGATTGAGGAGACATGGCGTTTATGGCAAAAGTTCCTGGACGACTTTGCACGTTTTGAGGAGTGGCTGGCCACTTCAGAAAATACAGCTGCTCTACCCAACTCCTCTGGTGTGCTGTATACTGTAGCCAAGGAAGAACTAAAGAAATTTGAGGTATTGCAGAATTATTTTGTGTACTCTGTACAAGTGATCAAACTACCTACTGTTTTCACCTAGTAGGACAACATTAAATAAGAAAATTCTATCTCTCAAATGCAAACATGTAAACGAAACACGAAGCTAAAAGACTTCTTGAGAAAATGTATGAATGTGTTTTTGTAGGCCTTCCAGAGACAAGTTCACGAGAGTCTGACTCAGTTGGAGTTAATCAATAAGCAATACCGCCGCCTGGCCAGAGAAAACCGCACTGACTCTTCCTGCCGGCTGAAGGAGATGGCACATGATGCCAACCAGCGATGGGACAACCTGCAGAAGAGGGTGGCATCCATCCTCCGCAGGCTTAAGGTACAATTGTTCTACTAGTACTTATATATTATTTCCATTTCATTTTTGTACATTTTAATTTAAATTTCTGTCATGCATTTCTGGATTCATTTCTTTTCATCTAACTTTTCTGTGACTGCTTATTATTCACTAATAAAGCCCGAACAAAGGTTTGTTCCATTTGCATGATGTGAAAGCATAGACTCTAACACCAGTGTCCCTCTTTACACGTGCAGCACTTTATTAGTCAGAGAGAGGAGTTTGAGACAGCCAGAGATGGCATTTTGGTTTGGCTGACAGAGATGGACCTTCAGCTGACCAACATCGAGCACTTCTCTGAATGTGACATTCAGGCCAAGATCAAACAACTCAGGGTAAGCCTGTCATGATATTTCAGACCAACAAAATCCACTGTGCATTTTTCAAACAGTGCTTTCTACTGACTCTTACATATGTTCATTTTATCTTCATTTCTAGAGTCAGTTTGCACTTGTGAAGAGCAGCTAAACGAATATTTCATAATTAATATGAGATACACATCACATACAACTCTGTGTTTAGCTTTAACAGCTTGTCTCTCTCCGGCTTCACAGTCATTCCAGCAGGAGATTTCTCTAACAACAGCCAAGATCGAGCACATCTTCCACCAGGGGGAAGCGCTGATAGAGAAGAGTGAGCCTCTGGATGCTGCTGTCATCGAGGAAGAGCTGGAGGAGCTGCAGCGCTACTGTCAGGAGGTGTTTGGTCGAGTGGAGCGCTACTACAAGAAACTCATTCGCCTTCCTGTAAGACCTCAAAATTGAGAGAATCTGACAGATCTGTGGCTTGGGTCCAAATGTAATCTTTCCCATACTAAAGTCCTTTATCTTTAGCTTGCAGATGACGACACTGAAGTGTCATTGTCCGATCGTGAGCTGGAGCTAGATGAGCATTGTGATTTGTCCAGTCTGCCGTGGAGTGAACGTTTGGGGGATGGCTTCCTGTCGCCTCTGCCGTCCTCCGGTCGCTCAGCTTCCTTGGCTGCCCAGCTCCGGACTGAACGCTCGGGCAGAGACACCCAAACAAGCATGGACTCCATTCCCCTGGAATGGGACCACGACTACGACCTGAGCCGTGGGCTTGAGAGTGCAAGCAGGGCTCTCAGAGAGCAGCAGAGTGAAGAGGGAGACTTCCTTCAGCGCCCTGCCTCAGGCTTGTCAGGTAGGTTCCCATACCAGTGCAAAACTATGCTTGAAATTTAAGAGATTTTTCAGAATAATAACTTTTCTTTATCACTGTTAGCTGTTAAAAAAAAGTTAGAAGAGCGATATCTTAAACGACTGTGCCTCTGCATCTTTTGAGAAGTCCAAAAAATGACATCAAAAGTTCCCATAGGGGACAGAAAAACACATAAGGAACACAAGAAAGTTAGTGAAGGGTTTATCTGTCACTGATTACATTATGGCGAGGATTTTCTTGGTGCCGTTGAATACCAGGATAATCAGTTCACTGAGTCAGTCTGAAGCCCACTGCTAAATGTGTGTACTGTATAATGTTTCTTCCAGATGTAGTGATCCCAGAGAGCCCTGAGGCCTTTGTTAAACTAACAGAACAAACACTGAGGTCTTCCACTGGTAGGCAACAGCAGACCCCAGCATGCCACATGTGTTTGGGGCCAGAAATAACAGACACACTCTGAGTGATGAAACACTAGTAGTCTGTTCACCAGCTTGGAATTTGATTTGTGTTCATTTCTTCTCTTAAACACACTTTGGGCACAAATGGCAACACTTTCTAACCCTGGGGAATAGGGTCAATTCCATTTTTATTCCTTCTATTCACTTGTTCTGCTTTGGGCTCTAATTCAGCAGAACAGAAATGGAATTCAGCCTAACCCTTCTTTCTAACTAGCTTTATTCATTTTTTAAACTTGACTTGTTCTTTGTAGCTAACCTATTTGGATTTGTTGATTTGCATGTTTTTTTTCTTTCTTTGAAAGAAATGTATTGATTCTTATAGAAGGGACTGCAGATTTGTTTAGACGTCTCACGCAAAGGCAAATCACATAAAAAACACGGGGTTTAAACGTATTATTTCAAATCAGGGATGCAGCTCCCGATACAAAGGGCCACAAAGGGAGTGCTGTGATTTGTGACAAAAGGCCAGAACAAACAATCTGCATTCCTGTCTACTTCTCATTTTTCGCTCTCCACATTTTATTTTCCTTAAATCAGGGGGGCTTACCTTCTTTTCTGATGTTAAACATGTTTCATAAATATATTATGGAAATATAATCAGCTAATATTGTGTTAACAGGGGAGGTTGCTGCTGCAGACTCTCATGTACACCCTCTGGATGTCAGCCGTTTCCACCTGCAACAAACGGACAGCAGCCGCAGCCGCACTTCTGCAAGCACAGAAACGGACTCCTCATACATGGGATATGTATGTGTTACTCATATTACACTTAGAGCTCAGAACAATCTATTCTTTAAAGCTTTTCTGCTCTGGACTGTACATTTAACTGCAATTAATTCTGCTTTGTCTATTTGAATGCTGCTGTTGTTTATTTTTGCTCACATTTTTTTTAATAATCTATTTTCTCCTCGCAAAACTCACTTGGTTCTTCAGTTTAACAATATTTTTTCCAATTTTGAAATAGTCAGTATAATCCTGTTACACTGCCTGCAATAACCAGTCTTTTAACTGCTCTGTAGCTGCGACTGATGGGCGAGTGTCGTGGAAGTATTGACACAGTGAGGAGGATGGGCTCTGAGCTGAAGGAGGAAGAGGATACGGTGTCTGGACTGGCAGATCCCAGCAGCTCAGAGTCCCAGACTTCAGGTAATACCTATAACTATCCCCCATCTTAAATAAACATTTAATTTATGTTAATTTATGCTTGTTAAAGAAAAAAATGTGAATTATCCATTGGGCTACAGTGCTGGTAAATTCAGTTAACATAATCTTTTTGGTCTCACATCCATCAATCTAGGAGTGATTGAGCGCTGGGAGCTCCTGCAGGCTCAGGACCTCAGCAAGGAGATGAGAACAAAGCAGAACGAGCAGCAGTGGCAGCAGCTGAACTCTGACCTGAACAAAATCTTGACTTGGCTGGGAGAAACAGAGGAAGAGCTGGAGCAGCAGCGTAGACTGGAGCTTGGCACGGACATCCAGACGATTGAGCTGCGTATCAAAAAGCTCAAGGTACAGGTTTTTTTTAGTAGTAAAGTCCCTATTTTTAACTTTTTTATTACTCTGCTTGTTATTTTCTTACTTGAATACTTATAAATATATACCTTATAGTCTTTATTCCTGCTGTTTCCTTGTTTTGTCATCAAATTGGGAATTTTTTGCATTACTTGTACGTCACCATGGACATGCGTGTTTGTCTACAGGAGCTGCAGAAGGCGTATGACAAGCGCAAAGCTATAGTGCTTTCCATCAACTTGTGCAGTGCGGAGTTTCTGCATTCGGAGACAGACGAGTCCCGAGAGCTACAAGGCAAACTGAAAGACATGAACAACCACTGGGATAAACTCGGCAGCGCGCTGGAGGAATGGAGGTCTTCGTTACAGGAAGCTCTGATGCAGTGTCAAGTGAGTGCTGATCAAGTCGGACTGTTTGAACAGATCGACTTGCTCATGAGTATGAATATCCTTCTATGATATGCTAGTTGGGTCTTCACCTTCCCAAATTTCATCTGATCAATAGGAATTTCATGAGATGAGTCACGGTCTGCTGCTCTGGCTGGAAAACATCGATCGCAGGAGGAATGAGGTGGTTCCCATTGATCCCATCCAGGACAGTGATACTCTCCATGAGCATCACAAAACACTCACGGTACCAAACTGTCACACTCTTAAACTTAAGTGCGTCTTTCCGTGTTACTTCCATAAATCCACTCTGTAAAAGGTTTCTTTTTTGAATGTATCGCTTAAATTTTCTCTCCAGCAAATCCGCCAGGAGCTGCTAGACTCACAGCTTAAAGTTGCTTCACTACAAGACATGTCCCTCCAGTTGCTGGTCAACTCGCAGGGCAGTGATTGCTTGGAGGCTAAGGAGAAGGTTCACGTCATAGGAAACCGCCTAAAACTCCTGCTAAAGGAAGTAACCCGAGACCTCAGAGAGCTGGCCAAGATTCTGGACATCACAAGCAGTCAACAGGTAGAGCCTCAGTCACTTGTGTACCTGTCATGTGTTACCTGAACACCTTTCTTTTATATTCACCTGCATTTAAAAAGTCAAAAAGCATTTGACAGAAACATTTTCAATTTCTTCCATCGTCAGATTTTTTTAAAAACAGAATTTTCAAGTTTAAAGTGTTTTTTGTAAAAATAAAATAAAATAAAATGAATACATTTGGCTATAATCTAAAAAAAAAAGCTCAAAAAAGAAAGAACTGTGAAACGCAGACAGGCTGAAAATTCACAGGTTCATCTCCAGTGATACTTCATTAGTCACAAATGTGTTACTCACACCGTTAATGTACAATATTAGCAAAGGTGGGGAGCAAACTTGTGATGGTGCAATTTGCCAGAATCTTGTAAGTGTGTAATCGTTTTACATTTTTAGCTCTCATGTGGAGCATATTTTTGCACTGAATAAAAAATATCATATTTGCAAATAAATGATTGTTTCAGCACAGGATACACTTAATTTTACTTGAGTGTATTATATTGTTTGGCTGTGTCCTTCAGTTAGATTTTTTTAAGTACTAATCACCTGCCAACCACTCTGTGTAGTCTGTGGCCACATTTAGAAAAGGGGTCACTATTTGCTTAACTCTCACCTGCTTTGTCTCTCTTTGTATCTGCCATTGTTTCCAACATCAGGATCTTTCCTCTTGGTCGTCTGCTGATGAGCTGGACACGTCTGGCTCCCTCAGTCCTGTATCAGGAAGGAGTACTCCCAGTCACAGACGATCGGTAATGTTTATCTCTACCTGTACATGCTGCTATATGAGAACCAGGTGTTTGGAAACCCCTAAGACACATAGAGTAAATGCCCCAAATGCCCCGTGAAGGCCAGATTCACCCCTGTCATCCCAAGATCTCTCCTCACACTCTTCAAATCTTTCTCCACCTCCACAACCAGCGTTACGCTCCCTCCCTCTGGATTTTGAACTTTTTTCCAGCCTTTTGCTCTTCTTGCATGTTGTCAATCTCCAGACAGTCTCCTGAGATTTCCTCCTTTCTAACTTTTCTACTTCTTCCTTCCTTTTCTTGGCAGGCTTTTTAGCTCTGCCCAGTTTGTTTCTTTTTCTCTTCCAGTATTTCTGAAACCCTTTTCTTTTTCTCAGACTTCCCTTAAATTTCTTCTCACTGTAGATACGTTTCGATCCTCGTAGTATTATAGCTAGGATTACTGGCTATTGTGCAGCTGCTTAATTTCAAGTGTAGCATAGAACTTGTTGCTGGTTTAATGAGCAAGCATGGCATCAACAACAGCAATGAGAAAGCATTATTTTCTCATTATTCAACTGTACATCAGTCCAAATAAGCATGTCCCTGCTTATACTATGTGTATGTTACTAAATGTCCTTGTTCCAAAGAGATTCATGCATCACATTGCATAATTGTAGCAGTCCCTTTATTGCACTCCCAAGCTGAAGCAATTCAAAGTAGTCGTGCACTGTGAAGAGCCAGATTCCTTATTATAACAGGTTACAAAATCAGTCACTTTCACGTATGATTTTGTTGCTGCTCTTCTTTCATTTTGGGTTTTCTTTTCATCAATAGCTTTGTCTTGATTTGCCTGGACTTAAACATACTTCCTTCCTTTAACCCCCCCCCCCCCTGTTCATTGCAAACAGCAACGGGGCAAATGTAGTCTGTCACAGCCTGGACCCTCTGTGAGCAGTCCACACCACAGGTACCTTTCTGTTGGTTTCTAGCACACCCAGAAGATAATGGAACTCAGCAGCCCATGATGCACTTGGAGATCAGTTGATTTCAGCTTTGAAATGAAACACTTAAGGAACAAATATTCAGAATTTCAGCTTTTAACGCTCGTGCCAGAATAGCAGCTCATGATAATGAATTCCATCATCTTCTGTAAGTCTAGATGCTCTGTGTAGGCTAGGCGATCAGGTGAGTGGTAGCCCACGCATCCGAGACAGGAGTTTCACAAGGAAAGGTGCAAGGCCTCCTCTCTGCCAATGTCCTTGGCTGCTTAATATTGCTAACCAGAGGGCGTTTCTTATGAATAACACAAATATTTCTCTATATCTAACTTCCTCGCTGATACTGAGCGCACACACACACCCTTTTGCTCTCAAATTGCCGAGCCAGTAAATGTCTGCAATGAACAATGCAAAGGCCGCTCTCTTCCTCTCTTGCGCTGATTCTCTCTCTTGTGTGTTACATTTCTTCTCCCTCTGCTGCTGCTATCTCACTGAGTATTCACCATCTCCCCCCCCCCTCAGTCTGTCATCTGTGAGTCTTGCCTCTCAGGTCTCCATTTGGGAAATGGTAAAGGGGCACTTTTGGTAAAAACACAGGGCAGCTCGAGTCACTTTGTTCATGCATTCTGGGATTGAAGGAAAATACATTTAGAGAGCAAAGCAGCCTTGATTTTTCTTAATTGAAATACATTCTGAATACTTTATTTTTTACAATACATACATATGTAAACCCCTATATTACTGCTTTCAACTGACCGTGTCTTCTAACTTTTTGAGGCTATAAGAAGACAGTATTACTGAGGGTGATGGTGACAGAAAAATGACACATTACTACTCATAGTATGACATTTTGTGAATTTGCTTATTTCCTTATGTTTCTTTTTTGGACGTGGAAGCAGTTGGAAACAGCCAGCGTGTCTGGCTCTTTCCTCCTCCTCCCAGTGTCCATGCTAAACTAGGCTCTTTCCCAGCTTCATCTTAACATCTTAATTCACAAAGGGATTTCAGTCATCTCATCTAACTCTAAATCTAGAAAGTGAACTGGATTTCCCAAACTGTTGATTTAAGAAAATGCAGCTAACTACCAGGGTCAAAGATGCTGTTTCTAATTGCCGTGCTCTTCCCGCCTCCGTTTGCTTTGCATTTTTTAACAGAACACAAACTTTCAAAGACTCCATCGTTATATGAATAAAAAGAGTATTCTCAAATTCAGCTGTTACTTGCAGCATGCCGTTTGCCTTTTACTCTAACGCCTTTTGCAAAGAAATGCAAGCTCTCGTATTAAATGTCTTTGTCTGGCACAGGATTGCAGAATGTATGCCGTGAAAACTGTTTTGTGACCGTATTCGTACTTGTGTTGATCCACCCCAGTCTCAGTCAGCATGTAGATCACAATGTTAAACATTGTCTAACATTGCTTTACACTGTGTTGGCAATGTCTTTCAAACACAGCATGGTGCTTACATCCACTGTCGCTGGACTGAGATCTTATTTGGATTGAAACTATGCAGACAACATTAAAATAGTTAAGAGTGGGGAGAGAAGGATATTAAATTAGGATAATTTTTAAAGGGAAGTTTGTTTATTGGATTAGACTAATTTAATTTGTTTGTAATTTTTACTATTTCTGTAGCAAAGAGAAGCAGTTTTGTACGTGTAAGATTGGTTTATTATATTGCCGTGGAAGTACAACCGTGTTTCCAACAAAGACGGGAGTATGTGCAAAATGTAAATAAAATAAAAATGCAATGATCATTTAAACTCAATTATATTTAATATAAAGAAATCAAATGATGAAATGCATGTAAATTGATTTTTAAAATTCGGTTCTATGTTTTTATATATGTTCAGTCAATTTTGAAAGCAGCCCCATGTTTCAAATTGGTGGTGCAGGGCATGTTTATAATTGTGATCAAGAGTTTTTAGTGGGTATCACCCAAACTGTCTCTACTACAGAGACTGTGGTTTTGCTAAAATAAACAAGGCTAGCTGATATCGAGATGGCAGCATGTGCTGCTTCAAAACCTGCATTTATCTTTTTTCATTTATCCTGTATCTTTCTTCACAGATGGTCAAGTTATAAAAGCTACATCTACTGTTATTATCATATAATAGATGTTGGCTCATGTTCTCTTTATGCCAAAGGACCAACTATCCATCATTTCCATGAAGAAATTCAGACTTTGATTGGTTAGACTATGGTATAAGTTACAATTTAAAGAACTCTTCCAGCATGTTACATGTTTTGGATGGAAGCTTGTTTCTGTCACTGAAAAAATCATTTCAAAGTCAAAAGTTCGAGTTATTGTCTGAAACTTCGACTGATTAACTCAAGCTTGAAATTAAGAAAAGTAACTGGAAATTTAGACATAGGTCTGCCAATTCTTTTAATTAATTAAAAAAAAACCTTTAATTGATAATTAATTTAGGTTGGGTTTAAATGATTTAAAATCCATTGCATTCTGCTTTTATATACATTCAGGCCACAGTCTTTTGGGAAACACATTTGCAGTAGTGCAGATGAGAAGGAGATTTTAAAAGTCTATAATCCATAGTTGTGTTTGACTAATCCTGTTTTTGCTGGGCTGTGAATGTTTGTGTTTGTGTGAGCAGGCCTCACAGCGACGCTGGATCCGCTTCCTTCCCTTCTGACTCGGAGACACGATCATCTCGTAGGTCCTCGTTTCTGTGGCGCGTCTTCTGGGTCGCACTGCCTCTCCAGCTCTTCCTGCTCCTGTTAGTGGTTTTTGCCTTTCTGCTGCCAATGTCTGAGGAGGACTACTGTGCTCAGTCCAACAACTTTGCTCATTCCTTCTACCCGATGCTGAGCTACACCAACGGACCGCCTCCAGTGTAGATGGACGTAAAAACCACTGATGTTTAGTATTCTTGAGCCAGAATGACCTCAGTGGGATTCATGTTGATATCCTTGAAACGGTTAATCACAATGGGAGCAAAAACAAATCCTGCTCGTCCATTTTTACTGCAGAATAACAGCTGCCATCTACAGTTAATATCTTTGTGTGTAGCACATAGGATCAAGCATCTCACTATGTTACTCTGTGTAATGCTGTGTCAGTTAATTTGCATTTTTGGTGTAACGGATCTGGAGGTTTCTGCCCACAGTGGACATCTGCTGGATAAACGACGTGTCGACTCAGTGGTGTAAACATGACGTAACTTCTCTCAAGCCGATAGCACCAAAGTTAAACGCTGAAATATAGCCTGTGAATTTGCTTGTAACTAAAAGTTTGTAAACAGCAAAAACATTTAATATATCTTACATTGCAATTATTTTTTTACCTGTATTTTGGCATGCAGTTTTAATCTTTGCTTTTACTTACTTACATCCATCGTTGTGTCTGTGGTAATCGGTCCATTTTTAACTTGAACCACATGGATTCATGCAAGAGTCATTTAAGCCAAGTCAAGTGAATTTAATATCCAAGTCAGACGCAACGCAGGAGTTTAACCTTTAACAGTCACCCATGGTCTTTATACATTCTGCTGTTTTATTTTTTCAAGATATGAAATATGTCTTTAAGATTGAGAAATATGACCAATAGAATTATTGCATATTTTATAAGACTGTGAGTTCAGTATCAAATGTATAACAGTCGAGAGTTATTTAACATATGTATATAATGCAAAAAGAAATAATATGAGAAATGTATGTATATGCGACTCTCAAAAACAATGAATGCCAAACCTTCATTCTAAAAGTTGTCATTTTATTTGTGAGTTAGCATTTTTAATATTTCACCCTTTGTGCATCATACTTATATTGATCTTCCCATGAAAACACAAATATAAAAGAAAACTTTTAAATTGTTATTTTATGTTTCAAAAGTAATTAATATCTCTACTATTTCTCAACATTTCAACTTATTTTTGGTATGAATGGAGTGAATAGATTTTAAGTTTCGTGAGATCTGCAGGTGGTAACATTCAGGTTGCAGCCATCAGATAGTTCTTGGACTTGTTGCAGGTGAGGTCTCTGGTGAGTCGAGTAGTGCCGAGGTATGTTAGCATGATGATGAAGGTGGTGACGGTGACAGTGGCCATGAAGAAGGGTTTCAAGTAATTTGATGATTTCATAATTTGGAAGATCTAACGCTGTGGCATCCAGGCCCAACGTTTGAGAAACCAGCATGCGGAAATCCACCAACTGAAAAAAGAAACACCTGGTTCAAAAGTTTTCAGAAATCTTGTGACCTTTCTTTTATTTATATTAACAAACAACATTAAATGAGCTCTATGACCGCTAACAAACATCTGCTGTGCAAGGTCATGAGATGTGGATGAAAGCATGGTAAACAAGTTTTCCTATTTGTCGTTTGACTCTTACCTCTCTCTGCCTCTCAGACAGCTGAGCCAGGCTCTGTCTGAGGGTGAGGAGTTCCTGTAGGTCGTCTCTTGTCTTCTTCTCTTGGCTCTGCAGGTCTGAGCTAACTGCGCTCAGCTTTTTCTCCACCTTTGCCTTCTCATCCGCCACCAGATCCAGCTTCTTTTTCTGCTCCTGCATGATCTGAGTCTGTTGCGCGACTTTCAGCTTGGCATTTTAGGCACAGCAGAGACTCGAGTGAGCGTCGGGTTTTAGTAAAACAAGAGTGACTTTATTTAATTATGTCAAATTATTAATCTAAGATACTATGATACTTTGAAAGCATGCATTGATTGCATATGCATATGATTCAATGACCCACTAACCCATGCCCCAAAATTAACACAAATACACAAAACATTATGAAGTGAAAATCCCTCTGGAGTGAATTTGGGCCCAAACCCTTCTCCCCTCTACCTTGAGCTCGCTGGTATGGGAGAGCTGGGCCTTGAGCTCAGTGTTGGAAAGCTTGGTTGCTTTCAGTTCACTTTGAAGACGCTCCAGTTTTTTCTGCAGCCTCGCAGCCTGTAGTTGTGCATCATTTTGTTCCACAGCCAATGCTGATCGGGTCTTCTTCTCCTCTTCCAGCTCTGAAACCTTTTTCCTCAGTAGTTGGATGTGGAGTCCTTTGCTCTCTATTTGTTCCTTCTGTGATTTCAACTACAGGGAATGGGAATATTTTAAATCAGCTGTATACATTTTTTAAGCTGCATTTGTGCATTTAGAGGTAAATTATCTGCTTGTTCAGCACCACTCTCCACTTGTATAAACTTGTGAATGATAAAAACAAAAAACAAACAAAAAAACTACCTTCCGTTGTAAGCTGTAAGTCAGACTTTTACTCTCAACTAAAGCAGTTCCCTCTTGTCTAACAAGTTGTTCGGCACGTGACAGAATGAATTTTAGCTTCATTTCGAAGTCAAGATCAATGTCAAAGTCCTCAACCTTCATCGTCTTGGACAGCTGCTCCAAGAATTCCTCATACTGTTAAAAAAAAGAGACAAATCATAGGAATGTGTCGCTATACCAACCTGTATCTGTAACTTATATGCTTAGTCACATGACTTTACTCACATCCTGTTTGCTGTGTTGCAATCGGTCACGATGCATGTCTGCTGTCAGAAGTTCGGCCTCCAAACATTGCAGTCTTCCCCTCAGGTCTTGGACTTGCTGCTCTGCAAGCTGAGCCCTCTGTTGTGCAATGTGATGAAGCTCTGTCTGCTCACTCAGCTTTTCAGAAGCACAACACAGCCTCATTTCCACCTCTGGCAAGCTCTGAAAGACCAGCATAGTGAAAATGTGTGGTAACATAAACTATTGTGTGCACACTCCTTTTTATCTTACAGCTGGACTAAGTCCTTGACAGATGGAACAGGAAGAGTTAACATAAAGATACAAGTAACTGCATCAATTGCTGTGCTTTGGGATGTATTCTTCTACTTTACAGAGTTATCCAGTCGATGTAGTTATTAGTCTGCAAATTAAAATAAAAAAAATATTT
Organism: Haplochromis burtoni; assembly: GCF_018398535.1. Taxonomy (NCBI): domain Eukaryota; kingdom Metazoa; phylum Chordata; class Actinopteri; order Cichliformes; family Cichlidae; genus Haplochromis; species Haplochromis burtoni. The sequence continues at coordinate 1,905,162 of NW_024582446.1, forward strand.
AGCTGTATTGCAAGTATTGAGATTTGAGTATTGAGTATTGAGAAAAAAAATCAACCAGTATGTTGCATTTTACACAAGTAACTGATCATTCATGACACATAGCGATTAACAAAAAGTAATCCTAATAGCTAAAATACAATGTGATTTATAATTGTCAGCAAATTTGCTGTTTGGCTGGAGCCACATTTGCACCTTGGAGAACAAATTTAGCTTTAAAGCAGCTTTTAAGCATTTTTTGTTGGAAATCCCAACGTTCCTCACCTTATTGCAGAGGTTATCCACTGTCTGTAGAACATCTCTCTCCGTGGGCAGGATGACGTCGTCACACTTCTTCTCCAGGAGGCCGACCAACGTTTCCAAGAATGCCTGCAGCTTGTCCTCAGCTTCTTGGATCCTTCTTTCAAGCTCCTCCACCTGGTTCTCCAGACAGTGTGACTCTCGCCTGGCTGCCTCTATCACTCTCTTACTGGCCTCAAGTCTTTCAGTTAGGGTCTGCTTCTCCATCTCGACACTTCTTCTCCCAACAGCCAGACCATCAAGCTCCTAAATGACATACAAACACCACAACAATAGGGCAATTTTAGCAGTTACTCCTAAAGTAATAAAATCTTTAAATTAACAATTTCGTACAGAAGTCAGTAGTTTTTACACAACGCTACTAAATCCTTTAGTTCGTGGGTTAAGCCGTCCAGACATGTGAAATCTTGTACTGTAAAGTAACTACGCTTTTAAGTTGTGTATATACCACTTTGAGTGAATCAAGTGCTGCTACAGTGCTTGCAGCCTTCCTCCTCTCTTGGTCCAGCTCTGCCACCAGCCTCAGCACCGTCTCTCTGCTGGCTTTGCACTCCACCTCACTGGACTTCACACTCTCTTCTAAAACAGCAACCCTCATCTTCAGCCTCTCCTTCTCATTGCACTGTTAATTACAGAGGTTGAAGAAAGGTACTAAATAGTTATTAAATGTTTTTTTAATCTATTTTTAAAAGTTGCCAACATAGGAATCAATTTAGTTTTTTCCTCCGCTATGACTGAATTCAGTAGACATTGAAAATATTTTAAGGCCTACCTCGTTAGAGTTTTCCATAACTCCAAATAAGAGAGGTGAGAAGTGAACTTTAAGTAGATGTTGCCTCTGTTTTAAGAAGTCTCCTGGCAACAGCAAACACAGGCTCAGTCAGAAGGGGGCGCTGTAGCTGAGACTGTCAGGCATCAACTCGTTTATCAAGTTGGTGGAATTTTATTTTATTTTATTTTATTTTATTTTATTTTATTTTATTTTATTTCAGTTTATTTTATTTTAGTTTAGAAAAATTGATTTCTTAATTAATATAGTAACATAAAAAAAATCCAAAGTCACGCTGAACGTGCAACAATGTGAAGGTCTTTCCATGAGCACCACGTTAGCCCTGAGTTTAGACTGTCAGGTAGCCCTTCTGCTCAATCCCAGTATGAGCTTCACTTACCGGACATTTTCCACTCATAAACTGATCGAGTTTGTCTAAATATAAACGACTGAGTATTTTTAAGGTACTTCCTGCTGTGTTTTGAAGTTTTAGTAAGTAATACAGTTCAGCTTAAAATGGAAACGCTCTACCTTCAAGTCAGAGCTGAGAGCATAATGTGACTACTTTTATTGCGTCACTTCGAGCAGGAAACAAGCGACGAGGAACAAACACGCCGCCTTTGAATGTATGCAAGACTGTAAACACTGAAGGTAGCTGGAATTTGTGAATTAATTTAACACCGTATTTTGTTTTTTCTAAACTCCTGACGTTTTCTACTCACTGAATTGTCTGCGGCTGGCATGTATACAGAAGTTAGCTCCAGGCATGGAGCCGCAGTACTGCTGAATGTATTATCCTAATTAGTTTGCAGGATATACGAGTGTTTTGCTTGCTGATGCACTTTTGATTCCTGTTGTTGTCTATACTTTAGATTTAACGTGTAACAATAGAACTATACGTCCATTAGCTAAGTTGATCTGTTTGTTTAACATAGTTCTGTGCTTCCAGTCACCTAAAGGCACTTTCCTTTGGCAGCAGGTTATTTGTAGGTGAGTGTGAATGGAAGATGCTTCTCCGGACGTTGTGGTCCAGACTGGGAGCCCAGCTGCATGCAGGGAGCAGATCAGGCTGCGTTTTAACTTCGGCCAGGACTCACTGTGCTCCGTGGAGCTTTTCCAGGACCTGCCATTTAAACTCTATTCATCAGCAGCACGAGCAGAAAAGACATGTTTCTTTGCCTGCTTTGAGTGGATGTAAAAGTCTTAGCAGTGGGCTTTTGACTGACCCTGGGAGACTTTCAAACTGTGCAAGAGGACAAACAAGTTTGTATTCAACCAACCTCGTAAAGACAGTGTTGAAACCAGGTTTGAAACCAGCCACAGTGCCTGGGAAGAGGGCACCCAAGGGACCACGGACGAAACAGCCGTCCAGAGCCAACCAGCCTTCCCTCAGTGAAGACAAGGTGATTTACCCTTTAGTGTAGTGAAATGTTTTATTTAGCTGCGCCTGGTATTGTTTTATGTGTTGATTCAATTGTTTGTCTCCATAGGATATGATGCAGTGCATTGCTTTTGCAACAGCAGATCAGTATCATTTGCCAACACTTTCTCACGACTTGATAAACCACGGCTTCCATGAGATAGATTTGCCCAGAGGTATGAGTGAAAAGGTCATACAGCTGTGCATTAGATTATTAGTGATGGCTTTCATGATCGTCGTGTTTTATTTTCAGATGCCTCGAATGTTCTGGTGATAAGCACAGACATGGCTGCAAAACCAGATGAAAATGCACAAATCTTCTTCTTCAGGTAATGCTGATGCGCTTTGGTTTAGACTTTGTCTCCAATGGTATTATTTTGTTGTAGAAAGGTCAGTTCTGTTCAAACATTGTCAAAAATATGGCTTAATTTGAGGATTATTGATATTTGGTTTGGTCAGTACTCAGTGATACAGGCGTACCTTGGTTTGCCTGTATGCCTATATCAGTGATCTATTTCTCAGCATCAGATGCACACACAAATCTAAACATGCAATTGCTGAGATTGTCGGTTGGATTCGGGTCTGGATTACACAAGGCTAATCAGTGGTGCCTTTTAAAATTGTTGATGCTCTTGCCACGTGAGGCCAGGCCCCACTGCATTGTGTCTAAGCAGTCAGGGAGGGCTGTGAAGGTCTATGTAATCCTCCAAGGATATGCCTCCTCAGACAATCACTGACCTCCTGCTAAACCATTCATGCTGGATGTTGCATGCAGCATAACGTTCGCCACAGCATCTCCAGACTCTTACCTGCCACATATGCTCAGTGTGAATTTGCTCTCATCTGTAAAGAGAATGCAGCCCCACTGATGGACCTTTTGGTTTTGTTGATCACTAGTGAATGCTATTCGATCTGCATGTTGCTGGTATGTGAACACAGGTCCCACTGATGGATGTCAGCCCCTCATGCCGCCCTCATGGAGTCTGTTTCTGACAGATTGATCTAAAACATGCACATGAGGTTTTGTAGGCCACCTCCCATTCTTCCTCTCACAAAGGAGCAGATACTGGTCCTGCTGCTGTGGTATCTCCACCACACTCTTGAGATTGTGCTGAGAGGCACAAACTTTGTTGCCATGGCACGTGTGGATTTGCCATCCTGGAGGAGTTGGACTATTTGTGCAACCTGGCTGAGATGGTGATAGTGTCTCATGTTACTAGTGGAAGCAAGGACAAGGAGATAGAAACGGTCTGTGGCAACCATTCCCTTTTTGGGGGGTTGTCTTGTTGTTGTCTTCCCCTGCACCTGTTGTCCCTTTGATTTGCACCAGAGCAGGTGAAACTGAGTCTTAATAGTTTATGCTTTCTAACTTACAGGTTGCTATCCCTGAAGTTTAGCTGACTTTTTTGTTATACGCTGACAATCAAGCATTCCTTGAACATTTTTCAGCAGTGTAGTTACTAATACTTCTTTAGTACAGCTGCTTTTTTCTTTGGCCCCATAATGCCTGATCTCAGTCTAAAGTTTCTAAGTTTAAAAGTTGTTTTGTTCAGCTAGAGTTCTTGTTTGACTGCTTGCCTCATGATTACCTTGAACCGATAGTTTGTTTTGTAACATGAGAGGAAGGGCTAAACACTGACTTGTTCCACTTTCTAAATTTTTAGAGAAGGCTCAGTAGTTTTCTGGAATGTCGAGGAGAAAACGGTAAGCAAACATCACCATTAATGCAGTTAATCTAATTTCCAGTTCACTTTTCTACTATACTATTGTTAAACTCTGTAATTTCCCCTCGGTCTTTACAGATGAAAAACATTTTGAGAATCCTGGAACACCATGAGATCCAGCCTTATGAAGTAGCGTTAGTCCACTGGGAAAACGAGGAGATTAACTACACTGTGGGAGAGTACGATGAGCCTCATGCTTTGTTTTGTTAGTACTTTCAGACTCTGTAACGTTTCTAAACAGACACTTTTTTCCACCTCAGGGGAAATACAAAGCTTGAGCGTGGCAACTTTATTCTGAGTGACGATATGGATCAAGAGGAAGCTGTTTTGGAGAAATTTGCATTTTCAAATGCACTTTGTTTGTCTGGTGAGAAGCTGTATTTCCAGTCTGAATCATAAAAAATGTATTTGTTTCCTGTGAACACTGCTAACCTTTTCTCTTTGCTTTCTTTTCCAGTGAAGTTGGCAATATGGGAGGTAGCATTAGACAACTTTGTAGAGTCCATTCAATCAATTCCAGAGGTACAGTGGACAATTAACAGCAAGAATGAATAATTGATTATTTATAATGGTTGTTTGTGTGTTAGGAGATGCACGTGGCATTAGTATTTTTCTAAAATGCTAATGCCAGCATGCTAATTTTTTTTCCTTTCCCACCCAGACACTCAAGTCTGGGAAAAGAGTCAAGTTGTCCTCTGCAGAGGTTATGCAGAAGATAGGAGAGCTTTTCACATTAAGGTAAATTCAGGAAAGTACATCCTTTCTATTTTTGTATTCACTATTTATGAGCAAGTAATACACCTTGAGTTTTGTGTAATTATACATGTTATTTCTAAATGCAAAAACTGCTGTTTGTTTGCTTTTCTAGTATTACCGTACTTTAGTATTTTTATTTACACTCTGCTTTGACAGACACTGTATAAACCTGAGATCTGACCTTCTCCTCACGCCTGATTTCTACTGGGACAGAGAAAACCTAGAAAAACTCTACGATAAGACGTGCCAGTTCCTCAGCATCAACCGCAGAGTCAATGTAAAGGATAAACTATCGCTGCTGGGTCTTTGTGTTAACACTCAATCATTTTTTTTTGCCCATGTAGCTTCATAATCTATCTCATTTTAGGTTGTGAATGAGAAGCTGGAACATTGCACGCAGCTGACAGACTTGATGAGGAGCCACCTGAGTGAGAAGCACAGCTTGAGGTTGGAGTGGATGATAGTCATCCTGATTACGATTGAGGTAAAAGAGGTCAAGCAAGAAGCCTCAAAGAATGCAGCATTTTTAAAACAAACCTTTATTCATGCTTTAAAAAAAACAGGGAGATGTTTAATAATGAGTGCATCTCATTTGTTTCTCGTGTAGGTTATGTTTGAACTCGCAAAAATGATCTTCTAAATTGCTGCTCTGAAGCTACAACAACTCTAAAAAGGGCACAAGCAGCTATGAAAGAAGAATGCTGCACTGTGCGAAGGCACTGAGTCGTGAAGGGGACCTAGATCACGCTGAATGTATTTACTCTTCATGTGTTACATCAGCAACTTTCTGAAAACCATGAATTATTTTTAAATCAAGAATTTCACAAATTGTTACTGAGGATCTTGGCTGCGGGCGGGAGCAGTATTTTACACACATTTGTTCTTTATTACTGTGAAAAAAACAAAGAAAAATCAAAGTAGGCAAAAAAAGATTTTTAATCTTCTGTGATGATCTGACCTTTATGTTTTGGGACTTTTTTTTTTGTCTTTATGTTCTTAATTTTCTTTTTATGTCATGAGAAAGCATCTATGTTTTCTTGTCAGTGTCAAAGATGCATTTTTAAAAGGTCTTATTTGCATGGGAAGGCAGGGACTCCCACACCTTGACACTGATCTTGCAGCTGATTTAAAAAAGAAAGGGGGGGGGGAGATGTAGAAATGCATCCAGATTTACTGAGTCCCAAACACCAACTGTAACTCTGTTATAAAAGATGGGAATAAAGTATTTATGTTCAATATTTCTGTGTTTGGATGTTAAACATTATTAACAGATTTCTTTTCTTTTGCAGTAAACAAATAATTACTGAAGTACTTTTAATTTATATGTATTAATTTATTCAAATAAAATAGTTTTTATTAATTAAACACTGGTAAATATATCAGAAAACATATAAATACACATAAATCAATATTAGTGACATCAGACAAGCAAGGATTGTCCATAACAGACAGTAATGGAAATGAGATTTCAAAGTAAAAGCATACAGCTAACATAAATACCTTTTCACAAGCTTATTTCTCTCACTCTGTTGCAGTTTGATTACTGAGCCTCAGGCATCAAGCTTAGTGAGGAGGCTTGTTTCTGGCACTTAGATTTTTTTTCCTGTCTCTAAGTCTAAATTCAGGGTTAGTATCTCAAATTCTCAGCTTAACTTGAAATTTTGAGACAATCAAAATTTCCACTTTTTATTTTTTTCAGTGGTAGAAACAGCCTGTTAAAGAACAGGAGAACAGAAAAGTTTGAGTAAACATGGTTGCTTAAGGCACTGCTGATTAAAATTAGATTAACTGCGTATTTGATTAAGTTGAGCTTTAAATTAAACACTGTCACACCTTGCTTCATGCCATGCTCTCACCATGCTCTTATTTTCGAACTGCTCACAGTAAAAATTCTAATCACTAAAATATTCATTATGTACAAGATCACATATGATAACAATAATATATGTATATATATATATATATATATCTCCTCAGTATGTTCAGGTCTGACTTTTTAAATCATGTGGCATAAGTGAAATACTAATTGCAAATAAATGTGTTGTGGAAATATCTACATTTTGCTAATTTTTTATAAAAAGGTGTTTCTATGTGCTGTAACTGGTAACATACATCATGATTTAATGTGGTCTGTGAATAACACCTGAATGTTTTTTAAGCTTTTTACCATAAAAGGTGAAAAGATTCAACAAATATATTATGATATTCTTATTGACTTACTGACATATACATTCTATTCAAAAACTTAGGCATAATAATGTATGAATTATGAGTGGAGAGACCTGACATAATTAGCAATGAAGTTGCATTACATGACAAACAGGTAGTTAAATTTACTGAGGCCCCTGCGTGGTAAAAGTAGCTCATTGTCACACTTCTAAAATCATTCAAAAATCACAATTCAAGCCCCCTGAGAAGATTAACCTTTTTTTCAATGCACACTTTCCAAAACACTCTCTTAGGTCATATACTGTATAATAATAAGATAATCTTAGCAATTAAGGCTAGTTTCGCTAATAAATATCAGAATATTTTGGTGCAACATAATGTGAAATAAAAGGCTTTGATGGCTTTATGAAGCTTTCTTCCTTTTACTTTTTGATTGTTCCACCTACAAAAAGAAATACAAAAAAGGGCATACGTTTAATTGAAATTGATTGTGAAAATATACAGAATAAGAGGTGGCTTACCACTTAGTAACACTTGAGCTGGGTTAGGTTAATCCCATTCTGCCTGAGTGACACATGTTGTGATTACTGGGTACTCCAGGGCAACAGCAAAATCTTCACCTTCACTCTCAATTTCACCTATTCCTCCTGTTTCATGCAATCTCTGATGATATTCCTCATCCTCACTCTTGGTATCAGGTGCCATTTCAAACTCAGATTCAGGATCTTCTTCCCTCCTTCTTCCCTCATGTGCACTTCCAGCTTGAGGCTCTGTGGGTTCTTCCACTTTGATGTGGGATGCCCCCTTTTCCTCTTGGGTGTAAATGTCTTCCTCAGCATCCAGCCACACGTCATCATTTTCCTCCTCTATTTGTTTAATGGGCTCCTCTGCTGTTTTTTCTTTGCTACGAGCCTTGAAGACTGCAGGATGACTGATCAACAGGCCTCGTTTCTCTTTTTGCATCACAGGTTCTGTCGTTTGTGTGGCCTGAATGTCTGGTATTATCGATTGCTTTGACTGAATTTGTTCCACTGGTTCTATTGTTTCTATTGTGTGGATGCTAACAGCCTGTAGTACTGGCTGTTTTGATATCATGGCTCTTTCAGTTAAATCAAATTTTTCTGCTGGCTCTGTGAATTGCTTCAGCGGTTTGGTGGTTTCTGCTGCCTGGATTTTGGAGATTATTGGTTCCTCTGATTCAGCTTGTTCTGCTGGTTGTGTTGTTTCCATTTCTTGGACAGCAACGTCCTGAAGTTTAGGCTGATGGGAGACCACAGCTTCTGATTCAGTGATTTCTGTTGTCTGAACAGCGACTTCCATTAGCTCCATTTGTTTCTCGCTCTCAGCTCTTTGCATTGCATTTATCAGGTTTGTAGGTTCCACTGCTTCTACTGCCTGAACAGCAACTTCGGACACATTAAGCTGTTTCACAGGTTCTGCAGAAGGTGGGGGGGATGCTGGTGCCTTTAGCTGCCCAAACTGTATGTTAAGTTTGAATTCTAAGGACAGGCTTGAAGGAGACTCTACATTACCTATTGATGAGATCATACCCGTGTTCTGGGGGGCTACTAATCCTGTGTTATTTGGTGTAACAATCTGGCTTTGTGTACTTTGTAGTTTTTGTGCTTCTGTGGTGGTATCGCCATCTTTCTTCTTAGCTAATTCTTCAGATGTTGCATCCTCCGCTGTCACACATACCTCTGATTTTTGCAGCTCAGCTTGAGTTTCTTCCAGATCCTCTGTGTGATCATGGGTAGAGATATCTAAACCTAAATCAGAAATTCGCAATTGATCCTCAGACTCTTTCTGCTCAGCTGGGATCCCATGTCCTTCATCCTCTTCTTCTATGAGCTCCCCAGAACTGTCCATCATTTTTTCATCCTCTGGTTCACTTGGTGCACTTTGAACTGTCTCGCTAATATCTGGTTGTTTTATAACTTCTTGTTCCAACTTATCTGGCACAGATTCAGGAGTGGGCTCTGGTAAATTCCCCTTTACATATTGAATAACTTCTTGAACAGTTCGATTGTTTTCCTCGTTATTCACTTCCTCTTCGATTGCAGTAGAGGCAGATAGATTTTCTACTTTTTCAAGAGTTTCATGACAAACATCAATAACTTCTTTGGCTTCTGTAACCCCTACCTCAATCATTGTGTTGACGATATTCTCTGCTGAATTGATATCAACATCCACCACTTGCACTTGGAATCTGTGATTGTCGTCAAACTCTAGTGATGGAACATGCATCATAACAACCACGCTGCCTTCTTCTGCTGTGTTAATGACATTGTTCTTCTCTAATGGTGTTGTGCTCTCAAAAGTGTCCTTTACCTCCATCACACTTGCTTTTCTTTCTATCAAGTGTTCTCGAATCTCAGTTGTTTCCTCAATCAAAACATCAGGTATTACTGCTGAAACATCTTTTAGATTACATGTTATTACTTGCATCACTACAGCGTGCTCAGTGGCAGCAGTGATTACCTCAGTGCCTTGAAGTTCACCAGCTTTTTCTCCATCAACACTTACTTGGGCTGTACTAACATCCTCGTCATATTTGGGTTCTTCTGAAGCTTCAGCACTGTCAACACAAGTCTCACAATGGACCTGATCATTACTTGCTTGTTCTTCTTCTTGTTCTGCAGAAGGCACATAAGCAGCTGGTACCATTTCTTCCAAAGCTTCACCTTTTCTATCTTCGTGTTCAGCTTGATCATTTTGTGGAATGCTTTCGGTTTTCTGATCTTTGTTTATTTCTAAATCCTGGCCTGGTTGTTTTTTCTCAGTTTCATCTGTAATGCGGTCAGTGTCTGGTTTCGGAACATCTTCTAGCAATGCTTCAGTTTCAAGCTCCTGAGTGCTAAACACCTCAACACTTGATGCAACTGCATTTGCAGACTTGGATGCTTCACGGTCAGTTGCAGGAACATTGTTTTCTGCATCAGGCAGTGATGCTTCTGGTTCCTTTAGGTCAACTGCTTTCTGCTTGGGTTCACCTGTAACTGTTTCCATTGCCCCCATATCCTTGGATATCACCTCATCTTCAGTTCCTTGAGGTTGACCTTCCTCTGAATCTAATGTGACGACTTGTACCACTTGTAACACTGCTGGTTCTTGAACATCCTTGGTTATGGAATCATCCAGTGCTTCACCTTTATCTTCAGTGATTGGTAACATTTTAGCCTCTTGGGGCTGATCTTTTTCTGCATGTGGAACATCCTCTGATATTACTTCTTTCTCCCATGACTGACCACTCCCCTCTTCTAAATCTAATATGGCTGCTTGTACAGCTTCTACCTTTTCTGGAACTTCAGGCTGTGATTCTTTGTTTTGAATCTCATCGGCCACTTCAGTGTGATGTTGTGTTGTCTGTTTGTTTTCATCTGTTACTGGTTCAGAAGACTGAATGTCTTCTGAAGGTTGTATTTCTGTTTGAACACTATCTTCTTTTGAATGCAGTGATGTGGCTTGAAGAAGTTTTGGTACCTCTGGAACTTTGGAAACTTCAGGCTGTGGTTCTTTTTTTTTAATCTCATCAGTCACTTCAATGAGATTCTCTGCTAACTCTTTACATTCACCCGTTATTAGTTCAGCAGACCGAATGTCCTCTGAAGGTTGTATTTCTGTTCGAACACTGTCCTCTTTTGATTCCAATGTTGTGGCTTGAACGCCTTCTGACACCTCTGTAACTTCGGAAACCTCAGACTGTGGCTCTTTAGTTTCTGGCTCATTAGAAACTTCACCTTCAGTGAGATGCTCTGATGTCTGTTTGTTTTCATCTGTTACTGGTTCAGCAGGCTGAATGTCCTGTGAGGGTTGTATTTCTTCTTGAATGTTGTCCTCTTTTGATTCAAATGTTATGGCTTCAACATCTTCTGGCACCTCTGTAACTTCAGAAACTTCAGACTGTCGCTCTTTAGTTTCTGGCTCATCGGTCACTTCAATGAGATGTTCCCCTGTATGTTTGGATTCATCTGTTACTGATTCAGCAGACTGAATGTCCTGTGAGCGCTGTATTTCTTCTTGAATACTATCCTCTTCTGATTGTAATGCTGTGGCTTGAATACCTTCTGGCACTTCTGTAACTTCAAAAATTTCAGACTGTGTCTCTTTAGTTTCTGGCTCAATGGAAACTTCATCTTCAGTGAGATGCTCTCCTATCGGTTTGGATTCAAATATACTTTCTGCTGGTGGAACATCTTCTGAGGCCGGTGCTTCTTCTTCAGGTGATTGAACTTTGTCCTCTTCTGCAGTTGCTGTGGCTTTTTGCTCAACTTCCACTACATCTTTCACTTCATCATCCTCTGTTTTTGGAGCTCCAGTCTGTGTTTGTCTATCTTCTGGCTCAACAGTCACTTCAGCAAGATGCTCTGTCTGCTTGGAATCGTCTGTAACTATTTCTGTTGCTGGTATGTCATCTAAGTGTGGTGCTTCGTCTTCAAGTGACTGAACAGTATCCTCTTCTGAAGCTTTTACATCTTTTTCTACATTTTCCAGTGCTTCCAACTCATCCACCACCACAGAAGCTTCAGCTTCAATTTGACTTTGCTCAGTAATATTTTGATTGATCTGATCCCCCATGGAGCACAAACTTTGGGCTTCCTGCTCGATGCTTCCATCTTTAGTTTCATCAGCCACAAAAAGAGCTGACTCTGCTTCTTGAGCCTCAGTTTTTGAGGCATCTTCTTCTACTTGATCTGCCACAACTAGAGAACCTTTATCTGGAGCAACTTCATCACTTTCAGGTAATGTCTCCTGAGGTAACTCTTCCTTTTCATCAGAAATGCATTCTGGCACATGTTGGCTATCATCAGTAACTTCTAATTCTTTCATGCTTTCTTGCACCTGTGTAACACTGACCTCATGAACTTCATCTTCAGTGACTTCTGCATTGTCAATCTCCTCAGATACAATCTCAGATACAATCTCTGTTGAAACAGCTTTGTTAACATCAGGTATGCTCTCTGTTTGGGCTGTTGCCTCAACTTCATTAATTGCATCAATTGGTTCAGCATTTAGCTCTGCGTTTACCACTGTTTCATCTGATCCTTTGTGTATTTCCAGGATTTTCGGCTGTTCTTTTTCAAATGTTTCAAGTAATTGAGGCGAGACAGAACTAACTATTCTTTCTGAACTTGGCTCCTCTAAAGTCACTGGGACTACATGTGTGCTTACAGAGATGGTTTCAGCAACTTGTTCTAGCAACAACTCTGTGTTGTTGACACTGTATTCAGCTGGGACAGGTGTTGCGTTACCAGATGTTTTTGAAGAGTCTGATAACTGGGAAACTGCAGAGATCATCTCAGTTTCATCTGTCACAGTAACATCAACAGGCTCTGGAGCTGTTATGGCTTCAGATGTGATCTCTACCAGGTCCTCTGCTATAGTGTCATCTCTTGCTGCTTCCTCAATGCCTGAAGCCGGAGTGGCCATGGTCTCTGTAAGTACTCCCTCCTCTGGAATATCACTGAGTTGTTGGTGTTTACTGATTGATCCTGTAAGGTCATCTGGTTCTTCAACTGGAGCAGGTGTAGCCAGTGTTTTAGGAACCTCATTTTCTAAAGCTTCCTCATTGTCTTGGGACGTTTGTGTTTCGAGTGGAAGACTATCACAAGGTGGAGTGGAGTCCTGCTGGACTTCATTGTCTGTTACTTCTGGTATGTAACTTTCTACACCTGCCTTGGTTTCTCCCATTTCATCTGCAAACTCTGACAGTGGAATCACAGCTGGAGTCTCAGAGTCTTCATCACCTGAAGCTTCCTTGTCAGCTTCATCTAAAGATACTTGTTCTAGCGTTTCAGCAGGCTTTCTCTTTTTTCTTCCAGGTAGGAGATTCTTAATAGAAAACGTGGACTCAGCTTGAATAACATCATTGTCAGAAGGAATGATATCTTTGCTTTCATCCAGATCCTTGGCTTTTGTTTTGGGGGTGACAAGTTTTTTAAATGATTTCCATGTTGACTCCCCATCACTCTCTGGAGGACTTCCTTCTTTAATTTCTTGGGCCTCATTAGATCTTTCTAGTGGTGATTCTGCACCTTGTTTAAGTCCACTGTCTTGCTTGCTATTTGGGGGTGTTTCTTCTTCTGAGTCTGATGATTTTCGGCTTTTTCTCCTTCCAGATCCACACAAAACAGCTTCCCATGACACAGATGAGTCTTTCCTTTTTTTCCCTTCTTCTGTGCTGTGATCTAATATTTCCCCCCCTTCACTTGGTTTAGCCTCATCTACTGAACCTGAGATTTGTGCCTGTTCATTGCTCAATGAAGGCGTCTTGTTACGTTTTTTTGGAGTCAGAAGTTTTTTGAAGGCTGCCCATGCACTGTCCTCTTCTTCTGCTGCCGGGGCAGAGGGCTGTGCAGGACTTTCGTCTTTCTGATTTTCAGCTGACTCTGTTGAAGACAGCAGCTGATCAGAGACTTGTTCTTGAGAGTCAGTGATCTTTGTGTCACTTGATTTCTTTGTTTTCTGTTTTTTGGAAAGACTCCTGAAACTAGAGCCTGACATTAGCTTCTTCAGTGGACTCGCCGGAACTTTTTCTTTTTCTTGAGAGTTTAGTATTTCACCCTCACCATCTGATCTCTTCATGGAAGGTGGTTTAACATCATCCTGAGTGGTTACTGCAGGAACGATCTTAGCTTCTCCAAGTCCTTTCTCAGTTGTAGCTGCCTCAGTATCAAGAGTAATCTCCTCCTTATCCTGTTCTTCCACTGCTTGCTCTGCTATTTCAGCAATCTCGTTTTCCCCCATATCCACCAGTTCTTTCTCGGTCACCTCATCTTCTGCAAGTTTCTTTTTCTTCCGTAGACTAGAAAAGATTCCTGTGGTAAAAAACCTTTTTAATGGAGATTCAACCACCTTTTCTTCAGTAATCATTGGTGATGCTGGATGCAGTTCCTGTGTGGTATCCTGGTGTCCATCTTCATTTACAGCAGGTGAAGTTGTTCTTGCATCATCATTATCACGCCCAGCTTCCTCTTTGGTTTCTGTTTTCTTTATGTCTGCATTTTCTGCAATATTCTCTGATGTTCCATCTGTCAGACTGGGACATGTTGTTGAATCATATTCATTTGCTTCCTGTGCTGTGTTTACATCCACACTCTGTTCCTCATTTTCACTTTTGACCTCTTGTGCATTATCTTTGACCTCCTCTGGTATGTTTGGTAGTTCCTCGGGCACATCTGTTTCAGCCTCTTCACCAGAGCCTTTTTTAACTGTCAATTTCAAACCAATGTTGCTGAAAAAATTTCTAAAACTTTCATTGATGTCATTTTGCTTCTCTTCCATTTCGATAATTTCTACTTTTTCAACTTCATTTGCATCAGCTTCATCTGGTGATGTCTTTGCATTGATGTCAACACTTTCCACTGGAGTTTTTTCTTCTTTAGGGGACTTTTCTGTCTTTGCAACATCTTTGTCTGAGGAAAGGATAGTTAAATCAACAATTAAATTAATCATTAAAATACTTTTGAAAAATTGGCCTAGTGTGCTAACAGATTCTTTCACCTAGAACCCAACAACTTACGCTTCTATTGAAACCATGCTGGCAGAAATACACAAATTATGAATACCCACCCTCTGCAGAAATCTCGTCTTTGCAGTGACCATTGAGTGCTGCTATAGAGCTGTCTGCTTTTCCATTTATCTCAGAGATCTGCCCATTGGTTTTGAGAGGCTGAAAAAAAGCACAAAACTGAATGTACAATAAATCTCTGCTCATGTGTGCGTGGCACGAAAAAAATTTAACAAGTCTAGTTTGAACCTCTGAAGAATTTCCATCTGTAATTAACAGGGATGCCAAAGACCTATAGAAACAGTATAGACCAGTTACTATTGGCTAGGTTCTGTGGCAGCCTTAGAGTCAACGCTCCTGATTTTTCCAATCCTAAATCCATGAGTCAGATTAGTTGGGAATGTCTGAGCAGGGTTTAGGGAATAAAAAACTTAACTCCACCCAATATTGTGCAGAAGAAACCTAAATAAACAACTGTAAATACATCAGACGGTAATATTATTTCCAAGTTAAGCTTTTTTTTCAACTTTTTAAACCAATTTATTAGATGTACAGAGTTTTGCTTATCTTTTTACTCATGTTATAATGTTGCCTTATTTTAAGTGCTTTATCTAATTTAAACTGAATTTAAACTGACTATCCGAGCTCTCCAAGAGCCCGAAAATAATAACAACTGAAGGCAAAACAACCTAGTTTTAGATAGTTAAAGGCCATAATCATCATCAACTCCCATTATCACAATTTAAATACAACTTATTGGGATTAGTGTTTTTTCTTTCTTTTTAACACCCCACTTCCAAGCTTAAGCACATGATTTCTTCCAGCAGTGTCATGTCTCCACCTTAATAACAATCAGCATGCTCGAATATAGCATCAAATCAACACAACATCGCCAAGAAAAAGCATCAATTTCTCTACTGATTCTTACAGGACAGTGCTAATTGACATCCTCATCGGCATGAGCTGTTATAATGTTGTACACTAATAATCAATGTTGTTTTCTGCTTAGTCCAGCAGGGGAGAAATTCCATCTCTCCCATGGGCTTTATTTGGTTCACTCCAAGAATGAAAGGTCATCATTCCTCCATGCTGTTTCCTCTTTCATCTACAGTAAATGAAAACCTCTGCGCCATCAATGAAATAGTGAAAAACGACTATTCAGAAGAGTAATACTATGTAAGTTATCAGGTAGCCTCAAGAGCCAAAAGCCAGCAGTCAAGGGCCATTAAATTTACTCACAATTTCAACATGAGGCACTGCACACAATCCATTTAACAACAACAACAACTTTTACAGTAAATGGTTTAAGTTTTGTGTTGTAAGACTCAGGCTATGATTTACAATTATTATTCTTTTTCACATTTTGCAAATCTTGCTGTATAAGGAAAATGGGGCCAAAAAGAGTTTCAGTCAATGTGGGACATATATACATATGAAATGCATCACATATAAGACTTTTTCCCCTTTTATTTTCTTTGTCTTTATGTCTAAGGAGAAATGACACTAGGCTGTTGTGCACCCAGCACAATATATAAATCAATCAATAATGCTTCCTGTTACAGAAAAGCTTAAAAATAATCACATTGCTCGTCAGTGTCCCAGCATTGCTGGATGCACTCATCCGCTTTGAAGGGACAAGGACTTTCCTTTTATTCTGACGTTAATTGATGTGTTGGCATGCAGCGTGTGCACCGTCCCGACAACAACAACAAAATCCAGCCTCAGCATTTTTTTAATCTTTCAAAGCGCCTACTGTTTGTTCTCTGTCACCATAATGAATCAAATGAAAACTACTGATTGGAAAAGAGGACAGGCTAAATCCTTATTGCAAAGTTAATACAGCCATAAAGGAAGAATTTGGGGCTCTTGGGATATGTTACCTTGTCTTCAGTATCCTGCACAGTTTGAACATCATTCACTTTTGCGCTCTCCTCCTCCTCCTCTGCATCCTTCTTGCCCGCACGTTGCGCAGACTGAGTGTCTCCCATTATCTGAACTGCAGCGCGTCGCTATCCGGAATGAGCCACACGAGTGAAACGGATATCCCACAAGAAAAACAGGCCGGTAGCTCAGCTGAGCCACGGAAGGCGGTCAGCTCTCAAATGGTGTAGTCTGGATGCTGGAAAAACTCTTTCCTCTTAGATTAACACCTCCCTGCAGAATCACATGAAGCCATATGAGCCAGCTGACCCGGCCCGGCTCGGCCCGCCTCTCTCTGCATTGAAAAAAAAAAAAGAACTGCAGAGAAAACAGCCTGCTCTCAGATTACTGAAGAGAATGTCCCAGCAACAAGCATAAACCTGCACTGGTGAGGATGCACTAGCCCGCAGATGCACTGAACAACGAGTGGCTATGTTAAAGATTTAAAGGAAACAGATGCTGCAAATGCATGCCGCACTAAATAAGAAAGTCTGTTGCTGTTTAACACTTTGGTTATTCGGAAAGTGGATTTTATAACTAGTTTTATTATAAAAAACAAAACAACAACAACAACAACAACAACAACAACAACAACAACAACAACAAAAAAACCCCAAAACCTAAGAATTTTGAAACCAGGAATGTTCTTTAAAAAAAAAAACCAACTATTTAAATCTTTATAGAAATGGTTAACAGTTCAAAATAGTTAAAATTAACTACTGGCTGGCTATTATATATATAATAGTTATAGTATTCCTCCAATTACTCAATTGCCTAAATTAGTAAAATTACCTGTACAATGAAAAGAATACATGTTGAACAAGTTTGCAATCATTTTATGTATCAAAAACTGTAGGGCACATTCAGTCTGACAAATAAGCAGACAGGTTTCATTATAACAAATGTCATATAAGCCCATGAGAGTCAAAAGTGAAGTTGCGGCTGGACATTGTGGGTCAGTGTCTGGGGAAAATGTCACAACCTGCCTGTTGCTAAAGTTGCCATTACATCAGCGGCCCTGCAAATACTTCTAGGGAGATACTTTTTGGACAGCATGTTAAATCCTACATCCTTATAATTAGAACAATCCTCTTTATGTATAACATTTTTAAAATTAATTTATAATAAGTGGGAAGTGTTCTGGGGGAAACAAATGTATGTCTTAATAACTTATTTAATAACATTAAAATGGGCAGCTGTACTACTAAAACATCTTTTAGAGAATGGGAAGAAGTGGACATTTAAATAGAAAATTGCCAGCCTTATATAAACACAGTATATATAAAATGCTGCATGCTAATGCTAAAAAAAACCCCCAAACATATTAACATGATTGTTAGCATGACCACATATTAAAACTTCAACCCATTATTACTGTTATTAAGTCAGAATCTTAAAAACAGTAAAATTAAGTAGAGTTCCCCACTTTGAAGACTGCATGGAGAAATTGTTCAACAATTATACGACATTTCTCCAAAAAAACAAACAAAAAAAAAAAAGCCATAGCAAAGCAAATCTACTTTAAAAGTGCTTTTATTTTGAGGTTAATTACTGTTCACTCCACAAACCACTTTATTAGGAACACATGTTAATTGCTTGTAAAATGAAATATTTATCAGCCAATCAATGTAGGCCTGATCAAGATGACCTGCTGAAGCATCAAAATGGGGGAAGAAAGGCATTTAAAGCAAATCTGAATGTGGCATGTTTCTTGGTACTAATTGGCTAGTCTGAATATTTCAGAAACTGCTGATCTGCTCAGATTTTCCTGTATAACTATCTTGAGGGTTTAAAGAGAATGGTCTAAAAGTAGAAAATATCCAGTGAATGTCAGTTCTCTGAGTGTAAATGCCTTGTTGATGCTATAGGTCAGAGAAGGACTGACAGGGAGACAAATAACCACTCATTACAACTATAGTATGCATAAGAGCATCTCTGAATGCACAACATGTCATTCTGAGGGTTTCTTTTTTGGTATTTAGTGTTGATCAGCTGATCTGTTACCAGTCCAACACAAACAATATTTCATAACAGCATAGAGCGTATGGAAATGATCAAATATTTTAAAGCTGGCAAAAAAGTTTTCTTGAAAATGAAAATCAGCTGACTGGTCAAATGTACCTCTTGAGCAAAACAGACTTAATTCGATTTGGTGGTTAAACTGAGGCGTGTGGGCAGAATATCATGAGCAGGGCAGACAAACACACAACAGTCTGCCTAAAATACAAGATTCGTTTTAGAAAAGGCTGCTTCAAAAGCTTGACCCCTTGCAGTCTGACTTCTGACTGTGAAAAAATAAAAGATAAACTAATAATGTGTTTATCTGTTAAGCTGCATTTCTTTCATTAAAGCGTTTTGCTGAAACTTCTTTTATGAGCACTAGCACTGCAGTGTTTGGACTTACACGATAATGCCAGTTTAGGCAAGATAATGTGGTAGATTATTTTTTTGTTTGTTTAGTTTAGTTTTTGTTTAGTTTTTGGCAGGCGGGCGGGGGGGTGTCTTTGTTCCATAGCTTTTTTTTTCCAGTATTACACATATGCTTTATGATGGTCATGGCAATTTTTTACTTAGATGCCAAAGTAATGAGTAAGGCCAAACTCAGAATTTTAGGCAACTATAAATAAAACACACCCTAATCACTGCTCACTTTCTTAGGAACACCTGTAAGTATCTAAGCAGCCAATCACATAGCCAACACCAACTCCGTGTATTTAGGCATGTAGACATGGTCACGATGACCTGCTGTAGTTCAAACTGGGCATCAGAAAAAGGACAAATGTGATTTAAATGACTGTGCTTGATGGTGCCAGACAGACTGGTCTGAGTATTTCAGAAACTGAAATAATCTTCTGCTTTCCCACAAAAGCAGAATGGGTCCAAAAAAGAGAAACTATCCAACGAGCAGCAGTTCTCTTGGAGAAAATGTCATGTTGATAGCAGATGTCAGAGAAGACTGAACAGACTGCTAGAAAGGCAACCGTAACTCAAATAACCAGTCGTAACACCCAAGGTATCCAGAAGAGCATCTCTGAATCACAACAAACCCTGAAGCAGATGGTCTACAGCAGCAGAAGACCACACCAGGTGCCACTCTTGTCACCCTAGAACAGGATAGATTCATCCTATTTTGTGTCAACATTTCAGACTATAATGATGTGGGGTTCATTTTCTGGGCACACTTTGAGCCCCTTAGTACCAAATGAGGACTGTTTAAACACCACAGTCTACCTAAATAGTGTTGCAGATTATGTCCATCCCTTAATGACCACATCTTCAGAGAGCTGATTCCTGCTGGATAACACATGTCACAACACTCAGATCACCAAAAGCTGCTTTTTTGAATGTGACACTGAGTTCAGTGCAGTTAAGTGGCCTCCACAGTCACCAGATCGCAATCCAATAGAGCAGCTTTGCGATGTTGTAAGATTGCATGAAGGATGTAAGACTGTGTGATGCTATCATCTTGTTGATTTTGTGCCACAAAGACTTAAGGCCTTTCTGAAGGCAAAAGCAAGTCTAACCTAATGTTAGCAAGCTGTGCCTAATAAAGTGTCTGGTCAACATATATAGGAAGGTCTTCAGAAAAGCTGTAGTAGCCTTTGTTATATACTGTTATACACTCCACTCATTCAGGATTTCAATTTATTTTCTCACCAACCTGTAGCGTATGTGTTTGCTGAGCAGCTCTTGTTGGAGATGCAGCATTGCTCACTCAAAACAAAACATGTTTGTAAGTGCAATATAGCATAGGTATAATTGTTTCTGCCAGAAACTGCAGACATAAAACAAGATGAAAATCATTAGCTAATGCAAAAATAGATTTCAAGACACAGAGCATGCTAAAGGGGAATGAGGCCTTAAAGGAACCAGCTGAGTCACTTACACCTATAACAAGTGCATGAAATAATATATTCCAGCTCTAAACGGTTTGCTTATTTTGACTGAGGTGAGGTTTTATTGTTGTGGGACTTTAAACAGATTAGTCTCAGCCAATGCTGGAGATAGGAAGAAAAAACCCTCCCTTGTTTACCCCACATTTTAACTTTCATAAAAAGATTAAACTTGTTAATGCTCTTCTGAAAAAGAATTAGGACCAGACTGATTGGTCTGATTGGCCTACTGGACACTGAATCTCTCTGCTATTATTTGTTGTGGACTGACCTTTGTTACTGCCCGTGCTGGACAGACGGTTTAATACTGCTGTTGGCAAACAGTCCCGGCTGCATAGTTGTCCATCAGTTTTAAGATTTCAGCAAAACAATCCATCTTCAGTATTTACAGTTTATAATTGGTTCTCTAATGTTTTTACATTTTATTTAGAACTTTCCTTTCATAATTTCTTATTATGATGTGGTGTCATAAATCCTTGTTTTTGTCTCTAGATGATTATTTTAGGAAAATCCCATCATTTGTGTCTGTGGTTTTTTTGATCAGATCCAATTTTATTTTTATTAAATTTGTATCAATTTGAAAAGAAAACATCTTCATTCACAACAATGAAGTGAGATTTTTCCTCTTGCAAAGCTTTTTGATTATTAAACATATGCTCTAAATCTTCCTTTAAACTTCTAAAGCTAAAAGGCATTAAATATGTGCACTAATTTTGCTTCATATTGTAATAGAAGCAGTGACGTCCTCTCTTCACCTCAGTGAAAAAGCAGTATGATATGTCACCAAGGTGGATAAAATGAGACCTTGGGAAAGCTTAGAGCAGAGAAACTTCTGCAAACCCATGACAGGCATTCATGTTGATTTGATCAAACTCTTTGAGACACTGGTGCTGTTATGTGAACCTTAGTACAAAGTTAATAAGCTCACTTAATTAGAGTCACAACTTTGGATAAGTGAAAACAGCTGATGTTTTCTCCACTGATTACAGCAGCCTAGCTGTTGAGGCCTAATGCTACATAATGTAATAAAAGTGCAGGGGGTCTCCGTGAGTCAGCTTGCATGTGTGTACATGTCCTCTTCATCTACCTGTGCATTTTGTGCTATCATAAAGGACTATGTATAAAATTCAGACCTAACAGATGACTCAAGTTTTATGTCTGAACGGAATTTATTGCACTGTATAAAATTTTTTTTTTTAACACAGCTATTTTTTTTAAATCTTTGCACTGCACAGTTGCACCGTATATGTTACAGAACTGCAGAAAATGTGATTAACTGTAAATCAGTATACTATAAACATGGCTGCAGCTTGCTTTTGGGGAAAACACACAGAGACAGCAACTGTAATATATCGCATTAAGCATGTTGTTCTACAGAGGTAATCATCTTATCACAGTTAGTAAATATTTGATTAATTTGACACCAATTTTGTACTTTAAATAGGAATTTCAGATATATTTTAAGACGGTTATAGTTACTGGATCTTATCAGTAAAACCTAGAATTTAGAAGGCACTTTTTTATGCTCTGACCCATTACATTGCGATCCCGTTATGTAACAAAACGTTCTGAAGGTAAAACTCACATTTCCATTTAAAAAAAGGGAAATTTGCAGAGGAACGTGGCAAAGTGTTACAGTGTTATGGTTTGTTCAACTGTCCAAGTGCACAAAGTAGACCTTTGTCATTGAGTTTAGCAGATTTGCAGCTTTTCATTAAGAATAAGAAGTCTTGGCTAGTTCACAATGAACAGTTTCCCAGTGTTTCTTTAACTGAGCCTGGTAGGTCTGGACCTTTGAGAAACAGTGCAGAGAGTGTCAAAGTTAGAGTCTGATGTTAAGAGTTAGTTTGCTGATCACATGCCCAGATCACAACTTGTGACCAGGGAAATGTACATATGAATCTCATGCAACATGGTTTATTGATTAGTAGCTGCTTAAATTAGAACCAGCTGACTGAAAAAAACAGATTACATGAATTTAACTGGAACTTTCAATTTGTATTTTCTTTTTTCCCCCTTTTTTCCCCCTTCTTTTTGTTTATTAGCTGCATCTGGTGCTGAAAATAAGTTAAACACTGCAATCTATAAAAAGCCTGAATATCTTTGGGAAAATATCTAAAAATAAAAACTGTCCACAAAAATAAAGATCCATAAGTCTAATGCACATGCTTTTTAATCTTATGTGATGTTTCTTAATATCACCATCTGTCTCAAAAGGTAATAACAGAAATTTGTTAAAACAATAATGTAAGCTGCATATGTTTACATATGACTTGGAGAAGTATAAAGCTTAGTCTTTAGTTAGTTGCTCGTTTTGTGCTGGTTGTGTGTATGTGTTTGTTTGTTTTTGTTTTTGTGTTTTTTTGGAAACTTAATGAGCTTTGCTGGAGCAGATTAAAGTACTGTTGTATCTGTGGCCCTGAGACCTGATTGTTTTATCACTGACATCTGCTGGATATAATAAATACTTCAACATATTGCATAGACTTTGAGGCATGTTGCACAGACAATGTGGCAAAAGTGAATCTCTGGCAGAAGTTCACCTCTAATTGATATGTTTTTCCTTTGGTGTACATCATTCTTTCTACATACTTGAACCAAAAGAAACGTGCAGCTCAGCCATCACTGTTTATACCACAGTGTCACCAACACTAGCCTGTCCTCAGGCGCAGGGGGAAGAGTTCAATAGAAATAAAAGTAGTTCCTACATAAAACTGCCCTCGGGGTTTCTAGAAAGAGATATTGCAGCTGGGGCTTTCAGAGCTTTTTCTTGTTTTTTGTTTTTTTAGCTTTGAGCACTACCAAGTTAAGTGCCATTAGTATCACATTCAGTATTAGACTTCTCTCAAGGTTAGAGATCCAAAACAGAAAAATGTGTAAGAAGAAATGTGTTTCATGGGTGAAGTCGCCTTTTAAGTACAAACACAAGATATATGAAAAAGAACTTATTGTTATGCAGAAAAAACAAATTTAAAAAAGTCAATACTTTTAATATTCCTTTTCCAGAGGGTTCCCAAGGTATTCTCCAGCTAGACAAGATCCTCTTCCCAGGTGGGCTTGCCTGGAGCACATGCAAAGGAAGGCCTCCAGGAGGCATCCAAACCACCTCAAAGTGGCTCGTTTTAAGATGCAAGATGTCTGAGCAACCAGTGGGTCTCAGAATTTATTCCAGGGGTTCTGTGATGGTTGAAGGGGGAGTAAAGCGGGCCAGAAAAATGTCACAAAAAAGCATAGGTCTCCAAGTCTCCGTAACACTGCTGAAGAGACTGTTATTCTTACGATAAATAATACAATTTCAGAAAAATTTTCATAATAATAATACATTTTATTTAAAAGCACCTTTCAAGACACCCAAGGACACTTAACAATAGAATAAAACACATAATAGAACAATTACAATGAAGAACAATAAAAGCAAAAAGCACAAGATAAAATAAACAAACAATAAATTCACAGTGAATATGCAGATTTGAACAGATGGGTTTTGAGTTGATTTCAACTGGGGGAGAGAACCAGTGCTTCTAATATCTGGGGGGTGAGAGTTCCACAGCCTGGGAGCAGAGCAGCTGAAAGCTCTGCTTCCCGTGAGGGTGTGGCAGAAAGAAGGCACAGCAAGCTGGATAGAAGAAGAAGATTGAAGTGAGTGAGCAGAAGAGGTAGTGCTTAACAGATCATCCCTTCCCTCTAACTGGACAAACTGAGCATAACCATGTCAGCAAAACCACTAGAAGAACCACTAAATCCCAAGCATTCTGGGGCTTTTTCATTAAAGTTGTGTATAATCTTTGTTTTACTTGTTTTTTTTATGTGTTTTTTTTTTACTTTCTTGGCTCTACATGAAATATCAGATCATTTTACACTTATTGACTGTGAATTTTTGTCAAGTAAAAAACATTTGATCTGGTATATTGAAAATAGCTCTCTGCACCACCCAGATAGATGCTGCATGCCTCTCTAACTCTGTTTGCTGAGCCATCCCTCTGATGCACTCCTTTCTAATCCTGTCCATCCCGGTCTGTCTTCAGCTCTGCTCCTCCACCTCCAGCTCCACCTTCTGTCTTTTTGTTAGTGCCACCGTCACAAACCATACATCACAGCAGGTCTCACTAGCATCTTGTAAAACTTCCCTTTCACTCTTGTATAGAGATAAATGAAATAAAGTGGTCAATATTTCCGTTGCTCAAAGTTGTAGGTGACAGTTAAACTATAAAAACAAAGTTCAGGTTCTAATTTGAGATGTTCTGACTGAACGATTTATTTTTGTTGCCATCTAGGGGTCGATCCTTTGGTCTTTTGCTTTGTTGTGATTTGAACAGACAATTGACCAACAAATGCATGTGTTAGAATTTGCTTCTTGTCATCGACCACAAAAAATGAACCAGGTTTCTTAGTCTTTAAGGATTTTCTAGGATTTTGTGTGAAGGTTTAATTCTGGAATCCTGTTTTGGCGTCTTCTTCTAATGATGTTGAGCTTTAGCTTCTTTTTTAAAATTTGAGTTCTGTTTCCTGTGTGGTTTTTGGAAGTTCTTCTTTTGGGGTTTTTAGTTCCCACAGTGTTTCCCTTGTCTATGTTTCCCCTCCATATTCTTCCACCTTCTGTGTTATCATGTTTAGTGTCTAGTATCAGCTGTCTTCTGCTTAAATTTAACAGTTTGCTTTTTAATTTTCCTTCCCCCTTTGTGAAGTAAAGGATGTTGTGATTGTGTTTCACTTGTGTCTTTTTCCTCTTCTGTCTGTTATTCCCCATTTAGTCCACAGTCTATATATAGTCCAGTCTTCCTCTTTCTCCTTGTCTTTCTTTAATTGTCCTTCCTGTGCTGTGTTGGGGTAATCTTTTTGCCCTTTGTTTAGCTTTCTTTTATTCCTTTTTTAGTCAATACCCAGTTTCTCTTTATGTACTACATTTGTGTCCTCTCTCCATTAGCCCATGACACCAGGTCTTAAGAAGGCGAGTGAGAAATGTGCTAAAAACAGAAACGGTGAAAGAGAACACTACTGCTGGTTGTGGTTTAGTGGGGAATTTTTAACTTCACATGGTTTCATTTATGCTTTTGTCTTAAGAGTAAAGTGTCAGTTATGCTTATACAGCTATAGGGCACACGTTGGCCTTCAAAAAAAATCCCCCGTGAGAAACAATCCCAGTGACTCAGAAACTCAGTAGGCCGATGGAAATTACTGCTCATGCACATGCAGCCTATGCACCGAATGATCTATTCAGCTTGAGTTTCTTTTTCTGGCTGCATGACTGAAAATCACTTGATGGTTGGTGGCTTCACACTTAGATTGTGTTTCATGAAACAGGAAAGGATGTAGAAGTATTAACTAAAAAAGGCAGTGTTTCATGTCTTCTTCTTTTTCTTTTTTTTTTAGACTTGAGTTTTTATCATATAAGAACATTTTGGTCCCACCCCTCTGGAAGATAAGCTATCTCAAATACTTCCTCTTTATTTTTTTTAACATGTCGTGTGTCCAAAGTCAGTGACCTCTATCCCTGATGTTATCTTATATGTGCTTTGTCAAGGCCTCAGCACAGCCATTTACCCCCTTCATTGCCATTTCTGTTGATAGAAAACAACACCCGAGAACGCTATTTTTTTTTAAAAAAGCAGTGCGGTAAAGGTGATGATAACAGAGGTGAAATGTAAGCACGAGTGTTTCATTTTTATGTTAAATCGTTAACAAGCATGGCTTTGTCATACTGTACGTCACCTCACGTCTCCACGTGACACGAGAGGAATGCAGAAAGTTTTGTTTTTAAAAACCTTTCCTCATAAGCAGGTCTATCAGAGATGATGGTTAACAGTTTTAAAAAATCACTTGCTCTTAAAGCAGCCATCGCTCTACTAACTGGACTGAACTCCCATTTTCATGATCGCCTTTAACTACAGAGGACAAGGAAGTATCTGAAACTCATCTACGGCTAACTAAGAACAATACAAGTAAGATATAATAATTCTATAATCATAGCTTCATAGGTTTTATATTCTTTAGGTTTGCTCAGGGGGCCTTTTTAGTGCAAATGTTGTCAGCACAGCATCATGATATAAGACATTAAACTGTTAGTGAGTTTATACTGCATCTGATAGAAAGGGCGAATTTGTCTTGATGAATCATATGATGTGTGATTTACTACTGATTTAAAGAAAAGGGCCAGTACTGGCAAAATCATACAGCTATGTCCATGTACTTTACACTGTTAATGTTTACAGAAAGTATTCACATCCCAATAAGGCTTTTTCAGTGCTCAGAATAATAGATATGTTTCAATAATGTAAAATTTGTATTATCTATTGTAAAAATCATTTAAATCCAAC
The DNA here is from genome assembly GCF_018398535.1 of Haplochromis burtoni. Lineage (NCBI taxonomy): Eukaryota > Metazoa > Chordata > Actinopteri > Cichliformes > Cichlidae > Haplochromis > Haplochromis burtoni. Next base: position 1,931,934 of record NW_024582446.1, read on the forward strand.
CAGACTTCCTTGTGACTGAGTTCATGTCTGCTTTGTATGATGGTGATCAGTAACATGATTTGCTTTTCTTCTGTTGTTTTTGTTGAGTTAAGCTTAACATAATTTTAATATTATTATTTTTGTTTTTGGGGGGTGGGGCTTTTCAGGAAAGTAGGAAATGAGAGTGTTAAAGTTCCTCAAGTCCAAATCAAACCTGAGCTGCTGCATTCAGCCTTGAGGCTCATGTTTACCTGATCTGCTTGGGAGCTAAACCGTCACCAAAGCTTAAAACACTTTAATTCAAAGTATTGCAACAAAGAAAAAATCCAACAGCTTCTCTGTTTGAGAACTTGTTTGGCAAGTCTTTGACAGACTACACGTCCTAGTGGATCAGGAGAATTCATCTAAGATTACTCGATACTGGAGATGTAGAAAATGTGCCACGGTGCTATGCACTGATTACAAAACCTTTGTGTTTTATTTTGTAAGATGAGCTTAACAGAATAAAAGCTTTACAGTCATTAGCTGGGAAACAGCTTTCTCTTGGTGTTTTTCTGTTTTAGCTTGTAAAACAGGAAGCATTTATGTCTTCAGCAGGGATGTTACAGCCAATTCAGGGTAAAAAGGTCAGGCGGTGGCGGTCGGTTCAGCAGTAAGATGTTTAGTTGTAATCAATTAAACCAAGTTTGAGGAGTAAATATTTATTTTAATTTCAATTTGAAATGTTTTTATTCATTTACTTTGGAAAAATAAAAACTAAAAGCAGCTGCAAAGCTTACTGTTTATTTATTTTAATTTACACAACGCACTGCACGTACTCACGAACCCACAGATGATAATAATCTCCTCAGCTTCATAACGCTGGGGGTTTGTTTTTTTACTTTAAGACACTCACTTCTCCCATCGTCATCATTTTGAACTGCTGCAGACTGCTTTTTTCTGAAAAAGCAGTCTGCTCACACACACAGACACACACCTAGCTGTTCAACATAGTTTAATTTCAACTTTAGTAGCCAAAGAGCCAAATACCTCCCTTAGAAGCTGAAGACTGGCCTCAAACATGACTACAAACGAAGAATATGGTTGCTCATTGCCTCTAAAAGTTGCTAAACACTAAATATATTGTATGTGATGCTTTTTTTTTCAAGTCACGGATAAACCTTTTCTCCCAGATGAGTAAATCTACCTTTTTTCTGTTTCCTTCCAGCCATGAGAGACAGACTGGGACACCTGCATCAGGTACAGACTGACACTGAGGGTTTCAGTACAGTGCAGCTAGATAACCTATCAGATCATGAAGCAACAGCTGGAGATAATGAGCTGGATGATGTCCTGAAGGAGGCCCAGCTGATACGTCTGGAAATCCAGCAGATCCAAAATGACATCAGAGATCTGAAGGACGTAAACTATCAGGCTTTGAATAAGACTTCAGACTCCATTGTGATAAAACGGGACTCCAACGCAATCGGGGCAGATATTAAACGCAGAGGTGAAGCTGTGTTGCAGAGGCTGCATATGCTAAATAACCTCAGAGGTGAACTGGAGGTCCAGCGCGGCAGTTTGGACCCCACAGTGCGCATTGCTCGAACACAGTACCACTGCCTGAGCAACGCTCTGCGGGAGGTGATGTTCAGCTACAATGACACAGAGATGAACCACAGGGAAGCCTGTAAAAAGCAGATCCAGAGACAGATGGAGATAGTGGGTAAGGAGGTTAGCATGGAGGAGCTGGAGGAGATGATGGAGGGTGAAGAATTGACTGTGTTCAGCATCCAGATACAAGGGAAATCTACCCGGTCTGCACTAATGCAGATAGAGAGCCGGCACCGTGAGTTGCAGGAGCTGGAGAAGAGAATCGCGGGGATCCAGGAACTGTTCCTAGATGTGGCTGTCCTCATGGAGGAGCAGGGAACAGGAGTGGAAAACATCCAGAAAAATGTTCAAAATGTTGGTGTGATCATTCTGGAAAGCAGGGTCTATTTGGATAATGCCATTAAATCTGATAAAAACAACCCCTTCAAGAAGCTGTTTTGCGCCTGCTTTCCATGTTATCACAATTAGGTCTTATGAAGCTTTTATTGATTCTGAAATATGGTGAAACTTTTAATGAATCGCACTGGCTTCCAGGATACACCCACAGATGGGAGCACAGTAGATGGCGCCACTAATAGAAAGGTTTGAACACTGATGGTGATGAAGCCAAGTTGCGCTGGTCATCATAAAACAAGACCCACCAATTGGCCGACTCTCCGTTTCTCTGGGAAGAGCTCCACTTCCTGCAAGCCTGAATTGTATAGGTGCTTAAAAATAGATCTATAGTAAAATATTTATTTAAGGCATTTATCTGTAAAAGCAAAGTGCAATTGCTAATGTAAAGACTCATAGAACTGTTAATATTTAACCTTAAATACTTAAGTTAGGTGATTTTAGATTGTTATTTTAGGTATATTTAGACTTTATGTGATTTTATGTGAAATTGTAATGCGGCCTTTATTGATGGAAGTATAAAAGTTTAGCCATTAACAGGCTGGTATGCCTGTAACCATTAATGATTTCTGTTCAAATGTTGATAAAGCCTTTGCTCATGTAACTGTATGATACCAGCCAAAGGACAGTGTCAGCAGTCTGGATATCAGCCTATACTAAGTCTGTGTGACTTGTCCCCCTTAAGTAAAATAATAATTTTAAAAAAAACCCTTGTGTAACTATCGCTTCTTCATTTCAGCTTGATCTTTATCATCTGTAATTTGACATTGCGAGAACTTCAGCTTTTTAAATACTCTGATACATTTTCACTTTTTCAACACAGGACTGTTGCAGCTGACTAAATGGAGCAAATGGCCATAGCACTTTTTCTGTTCCTACATATAAAGCAATTATGAAGGCTTTTCCTTGCCCAACTACCAAAGAAAATTGCTTATTACAGGTTACAAGACTCCCAGTGTTGTAACGCCCCCCTCCCCCCTCCCCCTTTCTCTCAGAAATGTAAATTTTAATACTCGTTGTATATTTTTAGACCTGATCATTAAAACCACATGTAAAAATATTGGGGTTGCACTTTCCACTTGTGTCAAACACTTGTTCCTGAACACTAAATGTGTTTTATGTCGAGGCTTTCCTTCCGTTTTCAAGGTTAGTGTTGAACTTCTAATCGCGTTTTTATGTTAGTATAATAAGATGAATTTCTTTTTTCGTGCTTCTTGTATTCTTTTCTATCTTCACAGCGAAGAATTTAAGCTAAAATGAAAATGACTGAGATTCGTGGTCGACTCGTGAATCTAAAAGGTTTTTACAACACAAAACCTTTATTGCGCAAATTCCAAATGCGCAGGATTTGACATAAAAAACCACCATATATAATGACTGTGACTGACCTACACCTCCTTCCTGGAATCAAACCCGAAAAGCAGTGAAATGTGTAAAGGGGAAAAGGCGTTATCTTCCGCATTAATACCCGCTGCAGGGTATACGGGCAGTGTAATGTCAGCGTGTCACTTGTAATGTATAGGACGTGATGCAAGACCTCCTTCAAAAATACCAAGTTGACTCTGGTACATGTTGAAATTTGCATTTATAACCGAGACAAAAAAGAGGAAATGAGTCTTTCCGTACTCGCCCCTTCTGCTTTTGGGACTTTGATTCTCTAGTATCGGTGGAAGACACAAAAAGGTAGGCTGTTTGCGCCTTCTGTTGTACTCTCTATATAGATATAGGCTCAGTAATCGATACATAGGTGTATTGTATCATACAGGTCGATTTCTGTATCAAAAGATTGCTTTCGAGCTATTCTGTTTCCTCCCGATCTCACCTTATCACGGGAGAGGATGCTTTGCGCTTCTCTGATGTGGTTTTTTCACTTTAGTGAGGATTTTTAACATTATCTACATCACAGTGCACCTCAGGAATGGATTGGTTTAGCAGGAAATAACCGCTTCCTGAAGGACAGGAACTTTTAAAATAACTTCTATCTCATGATGATGAGAGTGATACAGCTGAGGAAGTAACTCACCAGTTTGCTTTTGAGGATTTTTCACTGACCTACAGCCACCTTGGATTGTACATCAAAAGCTGTTATCGTTATCTAAAAGTGAGACTTAACATTTGTGCCTTAATGTTAATAATAACATATCAAAAGAAGAACTCAGTGTGATATCAGCCCCTCCTTCTCTCTGTTAACAGGAGGTTTCAGTGCAACATTGAAAGGAAATGACCAAAGAACATGACCCATCTTATTTGCTATCCAATATCCAGTTTCATTCTGTAAGGGACCGGAGGTTTTCCACACATTAAAAAAAACTGTAACTTAACTTGTGTAGCTTTGCGTGATTCACATTTCAGAATAATCTCAAACATTTAAGTTAACGTGTCAAATAAGTCATTTTAAGTCCTCTCTCTTTATGGCCACCGACCTTTACTCCAATTTTCTTCTGATTAGCTGAAAACAGAGGGCTTGAATACAGATGGGTGGGGCTTCTGTGCTCAAGGCCAGAGAGCTGTGTGCCTGAGATGACCATGTTAAGGATATATGTAAAAAGTAAATGTAAAAAGTGACATCATATAGAGCTGAAAGTAGAAACAACAGTCCAAAGCCTGGTTGTTTTCTTGCATGTGCTGACCTCACTATTTGAAACTTCTGCTATGTTTAATATGAACAGTATACATGTGACAGGAAATAAGATGAAGAGGAGCAAAGCCAGCAAAATAAAGTTGTAAGAATTTTTGATATTAGTTTTTTATCTAGTTCTTCACCACAGAGTAAAGAGTGCGTTTCCCACAATTCCATTAGCGAGGTGAATAAATGTCTGTGACTCTTGCAGGTAAGATGAAGGACCGACTGACTGAGCTGCAGGCCTTCACGCCTGCAGAGCAGGAGTACAAGCCCACGGAGAACGAGAGACTCGCCGGTGAGGATGAGGAGCCTCTCGAGCAACACGCCATTGTGTTTGAGGGTGAGGACATGATGGATGGCATCTACAAGGATGCCCAAGCGATGAGGAAGGAGATCCAATTGCTCAGAATGGATGTGAAACGTCTGGGGAAGCAGAACACCAGGTTCCTCACATCAGTCAGGAGGATCAGCAGCATCAAGCGGGACTCCAACGCACTGGGACGAGACATCAAGGCCAGAGGGGAGTCCATTTATAAAAAGCTGGAAAAAATGGGGAAGCTGAGCAAGGAGCTGGAGGAAGACCACGGAGTTACATCAGCTTTGGCTCGCATGGTGCGCTCGCAGTATGTGTCTTTGACCAGCGCCTTCCACAGTGCCATGTCTGAATACAATGAGGCTGAAATGGCGCAAAGGGAGAATTGCAAAACCCGCATCCAGAGGCAAGCAGAGATCATGGGCAAGGAGGTAACCAGGGAGCAGATAGACGAGATGACTGAGACGGGCAAGTGGAACGTCTTCTCAGATAATCTCCTGCTGGAAGGGAGGACTGCCAGATCTGCTCTCAACGAGATTGAGAACAGGCACAAGGAGCTGCTGGAGCTGGAGGGCCGCATTAGGGACATTCATGACCTTTTTTTCCAGATGGCGATGCTGGTGGAGCAGCAGGGCTGCATGCTGGACAACATAGAAGCAAATGTAGGGGCAACAGAGGACTATGTAGCCAAAGCTTCAGCGCAGATCAAGCAGGCTGTGAAATACAAGAAAAGCAATCCATGCAAGAAGCTGTTTTGTTGTTGTTTCCCATGCTGTAAATGAGGCGCCACCAGTTCCCGCCCCCTACCAGAACATTTGATTCAAATCCGCTTTCTCTGCAAATGTTTCCACATGAAAGCTTTTTGCTGCTCTAGATGTGTCCAGATATCACATTCTGGTATCATTTTCTTTATTGAGTTGATACCAACTAGTCAGAGTGATTCAAACCACATGCACATATGCAAATATATACAGTGCGATGATGGTACATTTCCTGATTGCTACTGAGAGCAGCTTATGCATACACGACTGCTGTAAAAACATCGAAATTATTATTTCATGTGGCTTGCAGCTTTGTTTAACTTTTAGCTTTGTACAGTCTGCAATATTTAAGCCCATAAAGTATGATTTTATTTATAAATAAATGCCTTGGAGTGGCTATATTTGGACAACTTGAATGTGCATCTACAGCTAAGCTTGGAAACGGTACTTGCTATAGACGTGTTTCTTATTGCAACCATTGCTTCACAAGTGTGTAGAAACACTGATCACAGCTCAACCAGCAATTGTGGTTAGCTGGGGAGGCAAGTTAGATTTGTGAGGATTGTGCAACTATATGTTAGCCACCCCCATGTATATCATCACCAGCTACAAGCCAAGGCTGTGCTTTTCCTCCACGTGTTGCTTCACATAAAAAAACACAAACACACAAATATCTGTGTGTCAGCTCCACTTTAGAAAGTCAATGATTTTGTTTATCACTGCCAGACAACCAACGTCACCAAAGCCAGTGAAATCTCTTTAACAGGGCAGTTTGCCTGACTTAATGCGGTGTTTGCACAGGTAATGTTACAGGAGAAACAGAACAGAATGGCAAACTAAACAGGTCAGAGGACTTTCTGTTTGCACAGGAGGCCTATCTCACTGCCCTTTGTGATGGTAGTAAAATTTAAAAACCCTTATTTCCCCGTGCCTCTGGGCCAGCCCATCCCTCACTGGGGGAATCCCAGTCATCAGCTGGTAAACTGAGGGTGTTGTGACTCAGACTGCTGTGTACCTGTGGGAGTTTTCAGACTTAACTGCCTCTACTCTGTGTTGAAATGAGTTTCAGGGCTGCAATGATTGCACTTCCTCAGCAGTGCTGTGCGGTTTCTACTGGGGGCATTTACCGACAAGAGCGCGTTTATTTGAACTGTGGCGTCACGCCTCTGGTAGCTGTGCGTGCTGGAGTCACACGGCTTTATCTGATGTGAGCCATGCGCTGACTGTGCACGTGCACTCACCAGGATGGCCGAGTGGTTAAGGCGTTGGACTTAAGATCCAATGGACAATAGTCCTCGTGGGTTCGAACCCCACTCCTGGTAAAAACGGAAGTTTTAACCGATGTTTGGAGGAAATGCGTGCAGTCTTATGCACTTCAGGACGACTTCACTCTTCATGGTCAGCCTTTCTGCACTTAAGCTCCCACAGTAATAATTGTCACCTTCCTTTGAGATTCCTGTTGCGAAGCCATTGTTTGGTCTGTTTTTTTCTTACCACGCATGTACTCTGGTTCAGCTAAGAAACTAAGAGAGATTTTGGATACAAGGGGCACGCCTCACTGCCTCACTATAGATTTGAGACTTAACAGGTATTTGATTACACAGTGTGGTCCAAATGCAAACAAAACGGCAGTACAGTAGCAGATATTAATATTTAAATATTCAAAAGCCCCTAAAAAAGCAGTAGTTGATGTTTTCTAACAGATTTACAAATGCTGTAACAAAAGGAGACGTAATTGCAAAGTAACATGCACGTGAAGAAGCTTTCATCATTGCCATTCTTCAGTGACGCTTTTATTCAAATATTTGAAACGAAGTCAATGATGAGGACTTTTATACTTTATTTTCTCTTCATTCTTATCTTGAATCAAAACCCACCAACCGGGGACCAACAGCTAAATCACATCCTGGCTCATCATCGCAGTGGAAGATGTTATGTACCAAGAGGCCTATTTATATTTCCTGTGTGGACGGTTTCGCACCCCTGATGGTGAAGGTCTGTTTATGTGGTGCCATCTAGCGGTGAGGGAAATATTATTTCACAAATGCTGTATTATTGTTTTCCCAGTTTAACAGACACTGTATTAAATCTCTCAAGACTTTGCTGGCACTAAAAGAAGACAATGTGTCCTATTTATATTCTTCTGCCTTTGCAATGGGTCAAAACGAAGGAATAAAACACAAAGATATTAGAGTACAGTTTGAAATGGCTTTTGAACCAATCATATGTAGACTAAGTGGGTCTGAAGAGAACATCTGTTAGTGTACACCTGATCTAAATATACAGACATACCTCTGATAGATACTGAAAAAGATTAAAAGTCGAAACATTTAAGAACTCAAGAGTCTCTTTATTAAAATGGACCAAAAGTCAAACAAATGAAGTTGGCATACTGTGGTGAAAAAAACAAAACAAACAAAACAAAAGAAAAGAAAAAAAACCCATCAGCAGTGATAATTTAACCCAAAATACTGATCAAAATACAGATACACTCCAGGTGCAAAGACTGCAAAACAAAAAGTGATCTGGAGACCTCTTACATGCATGAACATCCACAGAATAAAAGCCTGATTTGCATGCTCAGTTCCTCATTCAACTCACTCTGACAACTTGAACGCCAAAGAGTTAGTGCATCTCATCAGGTTTTGTTGATTTCATTCTTTCTGTCTCTCTTTCTATAATATAAGAAAGGACATAAAATGTACTAATATTAATGCGTGGTGCCTGAGAAACAAACTGTATAAATTAGCCTGTAACTGGACTCATTACATGCAGAACAGGAAGGAGTAGCATTCTTGCTGCTTCAACAAAGACAACCTGTCAGATTTAGGATTTAAATTTTACAGTACATGCCGTCATGTGCAAATCAGTAATTCAAATCCAGACCTAACAGAGGCAGACTTGCATTTCTTAAAACAAAACAAAAAAATAATAAATGTACCAGTACAAAAAAAACGAAGAAAAAAAAAAAAGAAATCACACAAACTGAAAAAGACAGTTTAGTTTTGACACAGCTTGGGCTTTCCTACATCCAAAAGAAAAAGAAACACACACCATACCCATATTTCATCACTAACTAATGACATGTCTGTCATTTTAAACCAGTTTCAAAAAGTTTTTGAAGATTTCTTTCTATATATGGGAACTACAAGTTTTGTTACATCAAATTTCTTAATTCAGACAAAAAAATAAATAAATTGTTCAACAAGCCCAATCACGAAGATTTATACGTTTAAAAAAACCAAACAAAACCTTACTGATAAACATGAAAACCATGTTATTTCAGCACTGCAACTCACACCACTATAATACTGAAACAGTTCCCCACGGATCCTGTAATAATAAAGCAGCTGACCAGCTGTCGTGGCATTTTCAGCAATTTTCTCAAATACACTACGGTGAGACGAAGCTTCATGATACGACCCTGAGACACCAACAATACGTGAAAATAGCGGACATGTAGTGCCAAAAAGAAAAAAACAACTTGAAAACCATGATAAATAGTGAATATGAACATAGTTAATGGTGCTTATTAAAGGAGGGAAGTGTGTGCCCGTTATTTTTCCTAGAACCTGGCCTGCAGGATTTGTTGAGGTCTGACACTGAGGGGAAGGAAACCACGCTTCCTGCTAACCAGTCACTGATGATTCACCAGGTACATTCATTATTTGACTTCGCTACATTTAGATTTTTGAAGAAAAGAACCTCTAAATAATTGCTGGTTACTTGTCAAAATAGCTGGTAAAAAAAAACCACAAGCCAACCGTGGCTTAAAAAACAAACAGAAAAAAAAATTAGTACTGACACTCAACTGGTAAATAGGGTTGCTTCATGTCTCTGTACCCTGACTAACAAAGCCGCCTCTTAGTCAGAAGTGTGAAAAAAAGTTGAGGGTGGACCACTGTTGTGACTGCTAAAACATGCCAAAAAAAAAAAAAAGGTGTGAGCATGCTCATGCTGGTGCAGTTCAATAATCCTGTAAAGTGGAGCACAGACGTTTGGTCAATGTGAAAATGTAGAATTAACGCTGTGAAATCTGAGTTCTAAGCAGTACACACATGGTCACAGTAAGTATCTAAAGAAGATGTCAAAGCGTTCTAGGTAGCAGTAACTGTTCTAGCGTGAAGCAGTGGAGAAATCTCACAGATGTTCTGAACGACCTCATGGCGAGAAAAATCAAGTGTATCTCAAGTTAAGGCTCTACTCTTACCAGTGAAGCACGGTACTGACTTTTTGATATAAAAAATTGTTTAAAAATTCTACACCAAAAACATTCGATATTTACACAGTGTCAGAGTAGGTAAAGATACAACTTCAGTACACCAGGATTAATATCAGAGAGGAAGATACAACGCTAGAACTTCGATTTGCTTTTTTATAGTCCTGATGTGTGACTGCAGCAGGTCAGCCTCAGCTGAAGTATATGCCAGCTCACTACTGGCTTTGTCTTATTTGAGGGATTGAAGACTGTTTCCACTGTGTAGCAGAGAACCACAGGTAAAGTTCAACCAGGAGTTGTCTTTCTGAGGCCGGAAGAGTCGTAATGTCTGTAAACACTGGAGGAAAAATGTGCATTTGAGTTCTGTAGGACCCAGAGGAGTCTGAAGGATGACCTCACTGTTTATGCTACTGGTTTGAGAACTGAACGTAAACACCTCCCTTCCTTTGTGAGCTCTCTGGTGAAACACATGCATGGCAGAGGGATCGCCTCCTCCCGACGAGAAATTGTGTTAAATTTGCATTTCTTGAGGTGATCAGCCATGCTGGCGATGTTTGCAAATTTCCACTCGTTCACTGTACCAAAGGCTGTGCTGAATCGCCACACCTGAACAGAAATAGGAAAATTTGTTTATTTTCATGTGCTGAGCACAAGACAGACAAGTGAAATTTGCTCTCAGCTGTCTTTAAAGAGTGTGCAAGTGGACAAACCTTGTTTGTGATCTGCCATGAGGGAGACCCATCAGCACGCCGTTTCTTCTCCCACAGCAGAACAACCATGCCACGCATCTGCAGCAGGCTGGCACACACATCTCTCATGATGCGGGACACTCTGGAGAGCTGGCACAAGCTAAAGCTGTCCAGAAAACTTGCTATGTGCTGCAAAATTTCAAATGGAAGACTGCTGAACTGGTCACACTGAGAGCTAAACTGGCAGTTCTTTCTTAGGCGCGTGTCCCCAGTTTTCAATGGCAAACCAGGCTGCACCCCGAAAGAACCCAGGTGCCTGTCGTGGATGATCCGGAAGCCCTGAACAGATGGACAAAATCGTCTTTGGGAGTAGGTGCAGCCGTAGTAGGCCAAGGGGCAGCGCTGCTCCATCCAGCCATTGAGTCCAGCATGAATATCTCCATGAACATTTTTGAAATGAGATGAGAATTCATCTCGTCGGAACAGCTGCCCACACACAAATGTGAACATGGAGCGCTGTTTGGTTTGGTATCGGGCCACACATTCAAGCACTAGGTCCAGTCTAAGAGTGTGGAAGGGGCTGGGGTTGGAAAGCTGTGGACTGGCGTGATCGCAGGCTGAAGCTGAAGCAATATCCCCCACCATGGTGTTGGTTGCAAGAATGGCAGAAGGGAAGGAGAATGTTTGCGTACCAAAATCAATGTGGTAGCCATCAACAAACCTGCTGTCTGAGATTCCTCTGCCTCCTGGAGAATCGCCAAGGCAAAAAAGCAAAGCTGCAGTGATAAGGTCAATGCCATGGAGGCCCATGGGGTCATCTGCTACCTCCAGGTCAGATGTGTCAACTGCCTTGTCCTCCATCTTCGCTCGAAACAAATAAGGATCTGACAGCAGGGCCCGACGTCCATTAAATGTAAACATACTTATTCCTCTAAGCACTTCTACATTCTGTAGCTTACGCTCCAGGCACCTGTACCTGAGTTCAGTGGGTAAGTGTTGCAAGAAGTTATTTCTCACATGATCAGACAGTAGGAATGGCATTGGAGGTGCAAGTGGTTCTTGTTGAGGCACAGGAGGTTCCAGTGCTACAACAGGCATGTAATTCTGAGGCATCTCTGGCCAGACAAGGTTGGAATCATTTATCGGTTCATCAATGTCATCTTCCTTCTCATCAAAAAGCAACTCAACAAAATCATTTTCTTCAACCCAGTTGATACCATCTTCTTCTCCATCGCCTATAGCAGCGCTCTCCACTCCGCCCACCGCTCCCAGCTCGCACTCTGAATCAGAGTCACTTTCTTGCATATCTACATTCTTCCCGCCTTCAGCAACATAAATACCATGGCTATCACCATTTTCTCCATTATGGAGTGCTCCACTCTTATCAGTCTTTTCGCCATTTAAGTTTCCAACAATTACATTAATGTCCTTGGAATTAGTGAGGATGTCCAAGGCAGCAGCTAAATTTCTCCTCGTCTCCACTGAAGCCCTGTACAGCTCATTAAAGGGCTCTTCCTCCATTTCCACTGTTGCATTACCTAACACTGTCTCTGGTAAACTTGATGCTGTGGCCATTTTATCACTTTCATCTAATTCTTTACCTCCATTCTTCGACACAGTGGTCGTGACCTTAAGGGACTCTAACAGCATCCTTTGATCCTGCAGAGCCAAAGCCATGTCTAACTGCTCCACCTCATCGAAGTCTTTGCTCAAGTTTTCATAGGACTTGCGATCAGCATAGCTGACGGGCCAGCGGTTCCACTCCATAGTACAACATACTATACTTGCAGGACACGTCTCAAGGTGTTGTGCCATCCTGACCCTTGCAATAGTGAAAGGGCAGCCAAACCCACTGTTGAGGCAAGGGAGGCGTTCATAGGGACACAGCAGACGATGTTCCTCTAGTTTGCACGAGTGAAAAACTGCCCCACAGACAAGAGGACAGCCAATGAGGTCACAGGAAACACCTGTCTCTGGTCTCACCATGCATCTTCTATTGATGCATTTAAGGCAGTGGGGGTGTAGAGTCTCCATTTTTTTCCCTAATGATAGCTGGAGAAGGTGTCCAACCCTGAAACAAAATGATAAATAGATTTATTTTGTTGAGAAATCTCACACGTCATGGTAACACCCCTGTTTTTAGGTTTAGCTGGAACAAAACATGTCTAGGGTTACATTATACCATCTATGCAACCATTTAATAGCACACATGTGCCTTCAAAAAGCCCTGTCACCGATTCCCTCCACATGCACTGTAAACCTTTACGCTATTCAGTAACATTTCACAACACCCATCTTAGGTTTCATGGTCACACCAGTTTTTCCAGGACTTTCAAGGCAAGCCTGAACCCTGACCTTTAGGCCCTGTAACTTGCCTCAGTTTTTCAAGGAATTCTGGTAACAAGTAAAACAAGAACAGCGAACAATTCAACCTGCCAACCGGGTGCAACACAGCCACCAAAATACTTCTGAATTATAACGCCGGGCTTATTTGGTCATGCTGCTTGTGTAGGGGATTTGTGGGATAATGAACGCAAGCTAAGAGGACAACAATCATATTAAAGACCCACAACAATGCTGCAAGCCCTAACAATGCAGTGCAACAAAGAAGAGCTATTATTCAAGTCTTTAATGCCTTGGCCGGCGACCGCTGTCTAAATTACGCAAGCACAACTGGCTAAAAACACAAACAAAAACACAGCAACAACTCCTAACACATCAATCCATCAACAGATTAAATGTTAACAACATCCAATTGCAGCTTGGCAAGTATGCATTTACGTGTCAATGTATAAAGTTAAAGAATGACAAGCTAAGTCACAAAACTTTAAAAATCTTAATAAGTAAACAAAAGAACATCAACAACATGACTAGCCGGTTAGCGTTAGCGGCTACACTTTGTTAGCCTAATTAGTTAGCTAGCTCACAGCTTCTACAAACAACTTACCCGAGTCGCTGGGCTCTCCGAGTGTGCTTTATTTATATTGTCTAACTTTTAACAGCTCCGTCGATGCCTGCAGTACGGAAACTGTGACTACACAAACACCCCGCGGTATTAAATGTGTTTAAATCTTCTTATGAATTGAACAGGCTGCAGCTGCTTCCTCGCTGCTCGGGGTCAGTCGGAGTTATGTTGATCCTGATACTGCGGCGCAGTACTACGTCATCACGTAAACCGGCCGGTGTCCCGGTCATATTTAGGTTTATGGAGGCAGACCTGAGAGCACTGAAATAAACAGAGTGGGAAAACCCCCGAGGGCAGTTTTACATCTATAATCACTATTAGGGTGCTTATGATGCAGTCTGGGAAATTTAATGGGAATAGACTCCCGAGATAATATTAATTAGCTACCCTTAATTAATATTTTCCTTCCAAGGAGACAGTTTCCTGTCATTTTTTAAGTGGTCTCGAGCAATAGTTTTTCTGGCTTTCTAAAGGTCTTTCAAAGTATTTCTTTGGACATTTGTTGCCTTTTCACTAATTTTCAGAGGAATGTTTTTATTTTTGTTAAGCTACTTAACACTGACCTATGAATCATACCGGCATGACAAGGCACTTAACTCAAGGAGTGAACCATTGTTCTGACACACTTCGTTACTAGAAGCCTGTGGCAAAAACACATAATTTGTTCCAATTTCTTTTTTGAATCTACAGAAAATCAAAGACAACATGATAATGGGCATAAAATACTACTGTTGAACCAACAAGGTGATTCCCAAAGAGCCATTAACTGAAAACGTAGCTCATATCATAGCTCATATCTATCTAGACAGCATGGTGTGCGGTGTGTCCTTAAAAAAAACTTAAGGAAACTGGACAAATGGAGGACAACAGAAGAAGTGTCAGGTATAAAATCTGTCTGCAGCTGGCACAGAATTGGCACAGAATCGGAAAGTTATGGCTTTAAGAAAGAGGAAAAAGCTTATTAAAGACCTGAGAGATGCATCTAACTCTACTATGCACCAAATCATCATTAGACATGGTCCTAGTGGAAGGGTGGCTGTGAAGAAACCATTCTTATGGAGGTAAACTGGAATAAAAGGCTGAGGTATGCAAACTTTCACAACAACTTGACTGAAAATCAGTGGCAACAAGTCTGATAGTGTGGTGAATCAAAATCAGTATGTGTGGGAGGAGGGCAGGAGAGGTACACTGCATACAGAATACTTATATGCTGCATTTCTATGTGTGTTTGTGCATGATTCATAATTAGTTTAATCTATTTCCCATTTTCACAGCAAAAACATAAAGAAATGAGTGGTGGCTCTAGACTTTTGCATGGTACTGTATGTAGGCATACAAGTAAAAATCAGAGGATGCTTAAAAAACTCAGAAAGACTAATTACATTTTTATACATAAAGATAAAAAGACTGGGGTAAAATTATAACTTATCCTATCATAAATAAGTCTGATTACTGTTCATGTCATATCCAGGAAGCATTAACAGCAAATTCACATCCATTTTCATTAAACGTGAAACACGATTAAACATGATTAATTTAAGAACATTGTTTTATTTACATCTGCTATTTGGGTCACATGTTAAAACTAAAACCATGTGACCCAAAACTGAGCAGCATATTTGTGTGTCATATAACATAAAAGTAAAACATTAAATGTTCGGGCATGTTTTTTGTTTTGTTGCTCTGGATCATATTCAATTGAAAAGGTACTAGAGTTGCTTTTTGAGTAAAAGCCACACATGCAAGAAAGAATTTACTTCAGTGAAAATACAAATGGTATACAGCAGTTGAATTAAGTAGCACAAAATAAAAATAATGACATAAAGCACAAGTATCTTAATATCAGGAATGTGTTTAAGAGAAATGTTTATTACCCACAGCTTTTTACAAATCAAACAAATTTTTTTTCTAATGAGCATAATACACAAAACATATAACATTATTATAAAAACGCGTGTACGTATGTTTTCCTGTGTCCATTTACTAATTCTATAAAGTCCATACAATTCATGAGGCCACTTCTGAGATGTGATGAATGTTGGACAGGGTAAGCTGTGCTTCCCGTGCTGGGTAGAAATGTCTGGAGCGAAGCCACAACCCCCCAAAGACTCCTGTTACCAGCAGCAAGACAAGCAGCAGTCCTCCGAGGACAAAGGTCTCCACAGCTGGGACTCCTCCTGCATCTACACACAGGTGGGTTTGCATGCTTATGAACTGCTTACAGTGTCTGGAATCTTTAAACTATGAAGTTAAACTATATTAACTGCATAGACTGAATTAAACATACCTAGACTGGGATTTTCACTGGGGTTTAATAGTCGTCTTATGGGTCCGTAAGACACTGTACGGGACAGTGGTATTTCTCTCCGTGTTCTCAGTAATCCATCTTCACCGGAACAGTTCTGTTTGGCAAATACACGAGTGAAATGTGAAATTTAAAAACCAACATAAGCAGTCAAATATACAGTCATAAGCACTGTATATTTAAAATGATGGCAGCTCATATGGCTGAAAACCACTCCTAGGCTGACGGGTCTATATTGGTGACATATAGCAGGCTACTTGTCTGAACTGGCTCCTGACTATCAGTTTGAGGAATGGGTGCAGCATGAGGTCACTCACAGGCTGACACAGACCGGGACCACTGTGGCAAATCTGGACGTTGCAGTGAAGGAAGACGTTGGTATAAGAGCTGCCGACAAACTTAAACATTTGTATCCTGAACGTGGCCTCTGGGCCCTGACCGTTCTTCAGCACGCTCAGAGTCTGGTCGTTGGTCAACACTGGACAGCTAGAGGGAAGGAGACAAGTCTAAGAGGCCTGCTGATAGCAATGAAACACGATGCTGCACTTTAAATATAACAAAAGGAGAAACAGCTAATAAAAAAAATGCAAACATAACTTGAGGTGATACAACACAGAAGTGTTTGAGTGCTTTCATCTCTTTAGCTCTGAGAAATCTTGGTGCATTTCATAACTCTGCTGTTGCCAACAGTACCAAATACTGCCTGGTTGTCAAGGGCATGCACAG
The DNA here is from genome assembly GCF_018398535.1 of Haplochromis burtoni. NCBI lineage: Eukaryota > Metazoa > Chordata > Actinopteri > Cichliformes > Cichlidae > Haplochromis > Haplochromis burtoni. Next base: position 1,948,500 of record NW_024582446.1, read on the forward strand.
CTGTTGAAGTGAAATGCATGTGGCCTCTCAGCCAGGAGTCACATGACCAGCCTGTGAGATTTGTTGTCTGGACAGCTCTCTATGCAACAAACTCTCTTATTTCAGATTTCAACAGTAGGAGGAGGTGGAACTGTTTGCTAATGTGGTGAAACAACACAGCCACGGAGAACGCCATAAACAAGCTTCCACACCTTCAAAGTATGTGGTGTAAACATGGCAATCATGCATTTTCATCTGCATTCAGTTTAAACAGTCCAGAGGCGGACCTGTCTGCGATGAAGGTGTACTGAATATTGCTGTATGGATCACTGGTCGGCGTAGCCCAACATCTCTCCATACGCAGCTGCAGATGAGAAGGTATCTGTGACACAGACAGAGTTCGGCAACGGTCAATTAATTCCTTAAACAGGACAAACAGTTTTCCATAACGCACAACAAAATGATGACTCATAGTAAGTAAACAACAGGTGTACCAAGAGATTATAACAGCACGAAAGAGGACTCAAATGACTGTCTAGTCATGGGTGGAGTGTTAGATTTCCAGCACTGGTTGGAAAACTACCCACAAAACATATTGCTTAACCTTGTGTAAGAGCACACCCAAACTAACTCAAAAATAGCTGTGAATATTAACAACACTTTGAATGCTTAACAGTCAGAGCCAAGTATATATAATCCCTGTTAGATATTAACAGATATACTTATCCTGCCAATCAAATGCAAATACAACATATTGCTTTTGTGCATCGTTCCAATTTGCAAATATATAATACAGCTTGTTAAGGTGAGAACTACATCTTTACTATTTGGAGGTGAAAAATATACTAAACTGACATTTCACTGCGATTTACCATGAAAACTTTTACAAAGATGTTATCCTCCAGAGTCAGCGATGGCACAGTGGTCCACCTGTCCTCAAAGGCTTCGTCTTTGTACAGCAGCATTGACACTGAGAAATTCCCATCCTCAGTGTTCAGAGTGATAGGTCTACAGAGGCAATGGGTTTATTAAAATAGGCCAAATGTTGAGAACAAATCATTCTCCAGTTGGAGAAAAGTCAGAAAAGAAGAAAACATTTACCTGATGTCCACTCTGATCATGTTTTCTCCGTTGGGCTGTTGGACCATGTAGTTGATGGGGTAGCGGCACGCAAATGTTATGTTGATGTAGTTTCTTGTGATAATATCTGAGTAGTTGTTGTGTATGGTGTTTATGAACACCATGTGTGTGTCATCTGAGGCCTATGGAGAGAACATAGCATGTGTGATGGTCAGTGAGGGGAAATGTAGCTTGTTTACTTTACCGTTACTTTTTAGATTTTTATAGAAATAGAAATCAATAATGCTGTTTTAGGTAAGAACAACTGCAGAAACCTGGAATAGAAATTAAGTGATGGGCTGATTAAATAGTGGAGATCTTAAGAGAATGTCTTTTATGAAAGTTTAGAAGTTTAGTTAAGTTTGATGCCTTTGTCTAACTAATGTCTGGATTGCGACATCATAAAAGACATATATACACACGAGTCTAACATAATGCAGGTTGGGCGGCCTTTAGTCTGCATGTTAAAGTATCCTTGGGAAAGATACTGAACCCTCAGTTGCCACCATGCCACCATATTCATCAGGGTACAAGTGTGTGTGAATGTTAGAAAGCACTTAGGCATAGATAAAAGCACTGTGTGGATGTTTGTGTAACTGAGTGAAAGAGACTTGTATTAGAAAGTGCTTTAAGTGTTCAACTGAGTAGAAAGGTGCTATATAAGTACCAGTCCAACTTAACATTTAACAATACATAAACTCTACTGTGGTATATATGAATACTGGCAAAGTGGATTTGCTAGCATCACCACATTAATTTTTTAATTCAATTCAGTTTCATTCATATGGTGCCAAATCACATAACAGTTAGATCAAGGTGCTTTATACTGTAATGTAAACAACCTATAATAATACAGAGATTAAGTTAAAGTTAGGTTGAGTCACTGGGATTAAATACTCTTATTCAGCTGTCACCATCCTTTTAAAATAAACCATAAAATGGGAACAGGTGAAAAGCTGGTGTGTGAAGTTTCTGCAGGTCCCTGTTGAGATGCAGGGTGGTGACCATGGTTACAAAGCAGGACAAACTGTCTTTACCTCTAACAGTTGAACATTTTTTACTACTTCTTGGTAAACACTCAATTGCTCCCCTGGGGCAGCCTCAATGAGAGGACCACTGACAGATCTCGCAGCAAACTACATAACCCCCCACTGCTACGTGCACTTATCACGAAGGCTCTGAGTCTTATACATCCAGAACCATCACTGAAATGTCAGCGAGGAAACTGTAAACGTGGCGTCTCTGACGGCAGGGTGTAAAAGGTGCTACGGTCAAGGTGAAAGCATGACTGACAGCTGTGACATTCTTCTCCTTTAGCAACAGCCCTTTTTCCTTCAGAGCATACATACTTTCCTCAGCTTCTGTGCAAAAACCTTGTAAATCGCAGAAATTGAGTACTGAGAGAACTGCTGAAAGCTGTGTTAACCTTTTAGGTGGTTTACAAGAAAAATTTTAAAGCATTCCAAGGATTTAAAGGACACTTATGTGTTAAGCAGTGGCTGACTTTCAGTGTAGAGCAGCTGGATTAAAATAACCGTGAGCCTCATTGCCCACGTGAATGCTGATAAATAAGAAATACAAGGCCATTCAGAGTCCCATTGATGCTTTAAATGAGGCCCTGTCCTGTTATAGGCAAAAAGAACAGCTCTGTCCCTCTTTCTTGAAGAAATGCCACTCCTCCCCTTCTTTTCTCTTCCTTCCCGTCTCTCTGGGTTCAGCGTGTGTGCCTTTCTCTGTCCATCTATTATACTTGCTATGAGCTAATTTCCATACAAAATCTGAACACAGAGCCTCATAGTCCACATTCACAACACAGTAGAAAGAAGGTGATGGATCATGGATCTGAAGATATTCCTGCAGCACCTGTAGACCCTTTAATTCATTATGAAGAGAATTCTCTTAACATTAATGGAGGTAGTAAAGAGTAACTTGTCTTCTTATCAGATTTACCTGAATTTAATATCTGAGTTCACTCTTAAAAGATCACCTGAAGGAGCAATCCTAGGCAAATCAAAGATGGATCATACCATTATAGTGCCGCAATCTGACAGATTTGTCTTAATGCTGAAAACATAGTCCTCTCCGACTACATCACCACGGCACTCCGGATCATTTAAATGCAAATCCCAAGCCTTAAAAGAGAAGACACAAAGCAAATAGAGACAAATATGTAATAATTACTCAAAATGACACAGTGCTTTTTGGCATTATTAATGACTGGTCAGTGATGACTTACGTAAACAGGAGGAACTTTGTTGAGAAAAAAAGTGCTTGGAATAACAAGCTCCATACGGTCGTTGGTGCAAATGACAGTTTCATTAAGTTCTAACAGTAAAAAAAACAAACAGTTATTTTATCAGTCACATTTTACACTCGGCACCTATAAACAGGTATATTACTATTTAACCACTCAGCACATGTAGCGGACCAACAGTGTAGCCACCAATAAGTAAATCAACCAAACCAACAATATCCAAATATTAGCTTTAGAATGATTATTTTCCTCTTTTGTTGAAAGTTATACTATGACTCAGTACTTTTGAGCATTATGTATGTATTTACAGGTCATTTTCTATATACTTTTCTTAAAAAATTAGCCTCAATCATTTTCAGACAGTCAAGACCTGAATGTGGTTGAAACCCGTCACTGCATTTAATGTCAAGGCATACAGCTTTTGCCAAAGGAGGCACCAGTTATACTCCAGCTTTCACTGGACTTGGACTAAATCCTCCTCTCTTGAGTTAGAACCTTTTTACAATTATTGCAGCCAGTAAAACAAAACAAAACATGCTAATCAATAATCAGTTTGTTTTTTGTTCATCCCCAGATTTGTGAGCTGTGAAACGTGTGCTCACCCTCCTCCTCAGGCTCCAGATAGACTGCCGAGGTAACCATCCTCATGGTGAGCAGTAGCCAGACAAAAACCAAACTGGCAGATGCCATCTTCCCTCTGCTTTCTGGTAGCTCAGCCACTCCACTACCTTTTGGCTCCTTCTCTGACACTCTGTGAATCTTCTGGGAGCTATTCACCACAGTCTGACACCAGAAAATGTAGTACCCCTCTCTTACTCCAGCCCCTTGAAAACTAAAGAACTGCGGCCCTCCCTCAAGCCCTAAAAACACCAGCTTGAATGATGCCCCCAACAACAATGAGATTCCACGCATGAATAGGGGGAACCGGGGGAGTCCAAGGTAACACGCATGTCACCGCCTACTGTGGCGACGTTCTCTTAGTAAACATCTTATGACCGTTTCTTACTACACAGACTAACAAGAAGTCTGGTAACCATGTAAAAAGGAACACCAGCACGAGGCTGTCCCTCTTTGTTGTCTGGACATCTTAAAATCTTTACAAGTACGGGAATCGCAGTCAGTCAGGTGAAAAGAAAACGCATTACAAGTCAAGGGCAATTCGCTAACAATGCCAAGTACCAGTGAGTGCATGTGTGTGGCAGAAGAGACCATAAAATACAAGAGAGGAATGATTATTTTAATCAGTTTAAGACAAGTAACATTTAATTAATCCACACGATTCTTAAGCTTGACCAGACGATTTTGAGGAATAGAAAAGAATGAGACAGTTGCTGTAAAGCACAAAACATCTTCACACAATTTTTACAAGTCTGATTTACAAGATTAGTTTCCAACAATCTGCACATTGTGCTTCTTTTTGTCTTGCAAATAAGATGGGCGCCATTGTTAGACCAAACTGTGTGGCTTTGTTTCAACAGTGAAATAACTTAAGGTCGATTGCCCGGCCGAAGAAATCCCGCGACAGTCTTTCACTTCAGTTGTAAAAGAGTAAAAGTGAGTTTATGTCAGAGGTGAGCACAAATCAATGGCGTCCTTCCTGCTTCATTTTTTTAACCACACAGTAAAAGGACGGCACAAAGAAATCTGGCAATAACAGGCGGACGACCCGTCACTCACAGACTTATATTTCCTGAATGTTGTGAGAATGCCTCAAAGTGGTTCAGTCCATCTGGAGATACAGTGAAGTTGCACATAAATGAACACACCTGACTAAATGCGATAAACAAACACAGCTGAACAAGTTGGACCAGTAAGATACAACTATGACAAGTGATGCAAATGCATCAGCTCTAAATTGAGTTAAAATTCAACAAGTAAGAAATTTGTAGTCATCATCCATCAGAGATTTCTTAAAATAGTTTTTGGAAATTCGTTTCATAACATCAGGATGCTTATATAAAAAAAGTGGAATGTGCAAAATTTGTCACCGCTGTGTAAATCGTGAACTCCCTTTTTCTCCTGTTTGCTTTACTTGGTATGTACCAAGTGAGGAGCCCAGTGCTGAGATTCACTCCAGAGGTTCAGTGTCTTCAGTGAACAGATCAGCCAAGTCAGCGACTGTCAGTACCGCAGCCTCCGAGTGCTTCATGGCTGTGCTGGTGTGACTGGAATCAAAAAGACTTTTATTGGTACTATGACAACAGCGTATCCCCTGACCTCTTAAACTTGTATTTAAATACAAAAATAGCATCATTAAGAACTGACACGCACCTTTTTTCTGCCGTCTTCAGCATTGCTTGCATTCTCTCTTCAATTGTAGATTTGATGAGGAATCTGTGAACAAATGTTGGCCTGGTGGAGAGAGGAAACAAAAATGAGCATTTGTTTAGTTTTTTGTTCAGTAGAGGGTGGATAATTTAATATAAATATTATTTGGATAAAAGGATTAACAAATTCTCCACATTGTCATTCCTTTGTCAGACTTTAACTGCTCCTAAATGAAAAAAAAAAGTAATCTTAGTTGGATTTAATTTACATGCATTTGTGCATTCTGATGCAGATCTGTAACTACAAGCAGTGAATAATGATGTGTGTACAGCACTGACAGAGGTGTGCATGCTATATAAGTGCACTTTGGTCAAGAACTGCGTATCCCTGAGCACAGTGGTGAGTAAAAACAAAAAACGAATGAAATCAATTTCAGTGTATCCTGCTGAACTCTAAGTGCTTTATTTTCTGACATATTATAAGCTGCGTAGTTGTGGATTTATAGTTTTATTAAATAACTGGAGGTTGCACTCGTATTAAACATGAATCTAAGAAAAAAAAAAAAACTGCAGCTTTGAAGTCAATTCTCACAAGATGAGAAAAATGCAGAAGCTTCGTGTAGATGCAGCAACACATCTACACAAAGCTCTAAAGGACCCACAAAGTTATGCTGAAACTTCAGAGGTTTACTGACACACTTTACTGCCTGCTCCTTACTTGGTTTGGCCAATCCGGTGCACTCTGCCTATTGCCTGGAGCTCATGAGCAGGGTTGAGGATTGGTTCAACCAGCAGCACGTGTGTTGCTTCGATGATATTCAGCCCATTGGAGCCCGTGTGGAGAGGTAGAAGAAGAATGTTGATCTTCTCTTCGTACTTGAAGGAACTTAGATTCTCCTGGAAAACCACAATGAACAGTGCAATAATGAACAAATTACAGTCATATCTATATCAAGAGATGCTTCGGTAATTGATTTATTTTAAGAAAAAAACGAGGATTCCCTGAAAATTTATACTGCAATTTAAATACTGTGTATTTTCAAATTCAAACAATTATTTAACGTGCCGATTTTATCCAGTTTCTCCTTTGTATTACACAAAAACATAGACAATGAATGTATTCATTAGTCTTTATATTGTATTTTACTACAGAAAAACCTTAATTGTTATTAAGTTTCTGCATATGAGAGGCAAGAATTCATCTCCAATTGATTAACCTCTTTGTTTGTTGGCAGTATAGCTCACACACAAAAAACAAACAAACATGCGGCCCGGGGTAAAGGAAGAAATATTGAGTTTAGGGTTGGTGTGCTCTCAAGGGAGTGATCTCAGATAAAAACAAAAAAACAAAAACAACCTCAAATGAAGAACAAGGTGTAGCAGCAAGCCGAACAGCTGTTTTAGCTGCTGGTGGTGGAGAATACACACCAAGGAAAACCTAGCAGGTAGGTATTTAGACAGTCCTTAGACAGGGGGTTTACTGTAAATGTTTAAATCTATCATGCAGTCTGTGGTATTTCAACAAAAAACAAAACAATACAAAAGTTAAAAAGCAGGGGTGTGTATTAAAAATTGTGGCATTCATTATGTGTCAAATTCAAACCTGAAATTTGTGAATCCCGTTGATTTGAGAAAACTCCATGTTATTGTCAAACAAGGCCTTGGCGATGATGTCCAGGACACTCTGCCACTGTGCACAAGAGAAAAGGCAACAAAACAGGTCAGATCCAAACTCGATATCGCCAAAGTAAGTCTTGAAGAGTGCGGATAGTTAACTGTTACCGTGGAGAAGACGAGACATTTGGCCCCGGGGTTGGTCACTTGAATCTTCTTCAGAGTTCTCACAACTGCCTCCACTTTGGTAGAGTGACTTCCCTGACAACACAGGAAGAGGAACGTTGTCATGGCTGTGTTATACATTTATTTTTTTCTTTGAAAATGGGGTCGCTGGCTGACCTTGACTGGTATGTCTTGGTCCTGACTGGATGATTGGGTGGTGAACACGTAAGAGATTTCTGTGTGGGATGTAGTCTGCCTACAAATGGCACACTTGATGGCACGCCGCCTTGAGCCCACGCTGTACTGTTCCACAATGATAGCAATACACTCGTTACAGAAGCAGTGTCCACACGTCAGCACGGCCCACTGGAAAAGAGAGAAGAGCGAGATATTATTCTAAAGTATGACTAGCAGAGTATGGATAACTGTTGACATTAATTACAAACACTCGCTAACCACTTCATTAGGTACACCAGTTGAGCTGCTTATTAATACAAATATCTAATTAGGCAATCATGTGACAGCAACCTATTCCATTTAGGCAAGTAGACACGGTCAAGATGACCTGCTGAGGTTCAAACTGAGCTTCAGAATGGAGAAGAAAGCAGATTGTAAGTGGTTTGTTCGAAAATGCTAGACAGGCTGGCATGAATAGTTCACAAACTGATGATCTACTGAGATGTTCCCACCAACCAAGATGTATAAGAAGTAGTGACTCTCACCTCCTGTCCCAGGGGCCGAGCACAAATGGGACACGGCTCTGGGTTCAGACCTCCAGTAGACTTGTCCTGCGACTGGATCAAGAAATGTATGTTGTTCAGAGTAAGCTCACATAATACATTTAGCTGGGGTAACATTATGAATTGTGTAATTACTATCACCTATAAAATTACCTTTTCCAGATTTGTGAGATACAAAAACTGGCCGAGCTTCTTTTGGAGCTGAGATTTTGCCACAGCTTGGTCGTTCAGAAGTTTGACTCTGTTCTGCTCCACCTGGGAGCAAAACAATCGAGAGGAGGGGTCAGCTAATGAAAAATATCAGGACACTTTAAATTGAAAATATAAAGATCTATATTATATGTAGAAACCCACTGATCCAACAATAACATGAGAAAACTCAGGGACAGTGAAGAAACCCCCCCTTAAATCTCTGCAGACAGTTAGTCTATGAAGCAAAGTAACTCTGCAAAGAGCCAATCCTTTAACAGTCCTAATAACAAGTCAGTCATGTTGTCACAACTTGTATAAATTATCTTTTACCAGACTGTCATAAGCGTGCAGCTATATGAGTGTCACTGTCTTTAACTCGCCTCGTGGGGCTCTATGATGTGCGGCAGTTTGGGCTTTGGTTCATCAGGCAGACGCACACGTAGCCTCTCGGTGGCCATACCCAGCTCATCGATGGCTGACACATGATTACGCAGCACCATCCAGTACTCGTGCAGCACCTGAGGACAAACACCAACACCAAAACAAAGACTTAAAAAAAGAATTTTTGTTAAAGTGACTCCTCATAATACATATAATAATACCAAATGCCTATTGGAGCCCTACTGGAAAAATGCAGCTTTTTAAAAAATAAAAGATGCTCTTGTTGTCGTTTGTCCTTGTAATGTTGTAAGTGTGCCTACAAACCTTGTACTCCTTCTTCCAATTCTCAAACAGTTCCATAAAAGTGTTTCCTTCCTCCACCAGGTCTGGGTCCATGCGTTTAAGTTTGGCAAAAGACAAGATGGCCTTCAAAGTGCGTTCTGTCTCACTGGCTGCCCACAGACCTCGGCTAGTGGTAGGAAGACGGTCGTCGACCAGCCCCTCTTCATCCTCGATCATTTCTTCAAAGATGGCTGTCTGACCTTTGACGCTGTGGAGGAATTTTACTGATTAACCACCGCTTGGTTATGTAATCTGATTAATGATGGATCTAAAAATACTGCTCTACTTACGTGTGAGAAAACAGCTTGGACTCGTAATCTATGAAAAGTTCATCCGCTTTGCAAAAAACACAGCTAGAAAATGACAAGACAGATATTAGGTAAAATAAGTTTCAGAGTATTTACAAAGAAGTGTTATGTAACACAAGGAAAAGCTGTCATATAACCTCCACATAACTTTATAAACTGAACATTTTAAGGTTTCTAACAGTGCTTGTACGAAGCTGCAAAATGCTGACGACATACTTGTTGAGTGGCAGTCGCATTGGCCTGAGATGACAAACTGTGGCCTCCTCTATAACTTCTTTCGAGGCCGGACCCTCAAGACTTTTCACTGCATCTTGCACAGTCTTTTGAGATTTCATCAGGTCCTGCATTTGCGTGGTGAGCAGAAACTGCAGACCATAGCCATCACGGAACCTGCAGGACACCAGACACTTGAAGCATCCTGGTCTTTTGATAAGTTCAAGGTAACTGCTTGCAACCACCATGGAACTACTCGGAAAAAGTGCTTACTTGTCTGCCATGGAGAGCTTGTGGGCTTGTTGTTTGTAGCTGGACGTCAGCTCATTCTTGATGCGGGACACCAGGTCGTCATCAGTGGAGCAGCGAACTGCCCTCTGAATAACATCCAGCCACCAGGGAGAGTTCAGCTTGACCTTGAGAAAGATAGATAATCATAGTGATATTCAACTACTTTAACTGTTTGTGTAAGTAATGAGTAGAATGCCAATTATAGTGCCATTAGCTACATTTACTATTTTCTTTTTATTAAAATAATTTGATCAGTAAGCTCCAATTTCCTGCTATGCAGTTTTCTTTTTGCTGTGCTAATTTGTTGGAGTTCATTAACAGATCCAAATAAATGTCATTTTAAATACATTTCAAGTAAGTTCATTTTAGGAGCTGCAGAGGATGTATATAAAAAGGCAATCAATGCAGAAATTTTATGATCTTAAGATATTGGTTTTGCACTCCTAAACATCACTTATGTCTCTCTTTATATATGTAATCTTTTCATAAAATATGTAATTTCCCAGAGTGTTAAGAAGTTCTCACTTTTCGCTTCAGCTCTTTTATGTTCTGCAGCACCGGCTGCAAAGCCTGCCGAGCATCCGCAACCTCAGAGTCGTATTTGGTCATGTAGTGCTGTCGCAGCTGCTCGGCCTACAGAGACAAGGAGAATGAAAAAACTGCAGTAGTAATTCTTAAAACACAGATTTGATTTAAAAAGAAGAAAAATAGATACATTCTGACAGTATAATATATATTTGTGAATCACCTCTTCATCTAGTCTGTCATCTCTGAGGGTAGGAGGAATCCCACGATGCTTAGCGCTTAGCAGCTCCATCAAGTTATGGGTAGCATGAAGCCTCTGTTTTACCACAATGGCAAGAGTAATAGAGAATTAATTATGTCAATACATTCTAAGAGCCAGAAACATAAAGATTTTAGCTTCTGGTTTTTAAGTCATGTGTTCCCTCAGTCTTTGTAGAGATGAAATGTATGAGGCCACATACCTGTAACGAATCAGTCTTCAGTCTGCCTTTGTGCTCTTCTGATGAACGGAGCACTTCTCTATACATCTCTGCTGCCTCTACAAACTCACCTGCAGGTGGCAAAGGAAATAGTCATCCTTAGGGCCACTTAAAATGTCCACTACATGTCAAGCAAACAAAGTTGGCTGCACAAATCACCTCAGTGCAGTAACAATAAACATATCGCTTTACTGAGACCAGCCTTAACAAAACATCCCGGTGCAAAAAGTGTCGGGAGACACAAAGATGGGATCATGGCCTCTGTTTTGTTTAAACTAATTCCCATGGGAAACTAAGAGCAAAGGGAGCAGATGTATAGAAGTGGGGATCTATACCTCTGATGATGTGGATTCCAGCCAAACCATTGAGTGCGCACACCAATTGTCTGTGAGCTTCTTCACACTCCACTCGACATTTCTTCTGCAGGGACTTCAGGAGCTCCTCCATTGTCATGGTGCTACAGAGAGGCAGGCAAACCTGCTTAACAAATCCTCCAGTGCAGATTACACAGAATGGGTCAGCTTTAAATAAACACCCCAGCAACAAAAAGGTTGCTGGGGAGGCTTCAATCATCCTAATGTTATGATCTAGTCCAGCTGGACTGTTAATTAACTGCTGCAGCTGCCTTTAATAAGACCTCATCTCATGCATAAGCATCTTGAGAACACAATACCTTTTCTGCAGAGGCAGGAACTCCCCCCTGACAGCCTGTGGATGGCAGCAGGCTTGGCGCAGCCTGAGCAGCGGGCACAGGATGGTATTGACGGTACGGCGGTCGAGGCTGCCGAGTTTCAGGCTCCAGTCTGAGATCTTCCTGAGGTTAACCAAAGCGTCTTGGGAGCAGACCTCGTGCTGACGATGGTAGAAGTGACCCTCGACGGGCGAGAAGTGCAACCAGTGCACTTCCTCTGTCTGAGGCGGGATCTGAATCTGGAGAAAGATTAACAGGACCATCTAAGATGAGTACAAACATTCAAAAGAGAAAGCTTTAAGGATGTGTTTCATATGAAAAAAAAATGGGTCAAACAAAATAGTTCTTCAGACAGTCTGAATGAAATCCAGGCCAACGATCAGAAAAATGCTTTTAAAATCCTACCTGATCAATGACGTCTTTTTTAGCCGATCGCCATAATATCTGAGCGATCACATGGTACAGAGGTTCCGTATTTCCACGTCGATAGGGACGATAAAGAAGCTGGTGCCACCAGTGCTTCACCCAGTATGGGTCTACTCCCAGGAAAAGCACAAGGCCATACAGATCTACAGCAAAAAAGAAAAGTTTTAATTATTATTTTTTTTACTGCTGAAGAGACCAAAGACTGAAATCACAACCTTGACAGATTAATTACATCTGTGCATAGATTCAAAAACACTTTGCTTTATTATATTTTGGCAGGTGAAGGCAGTAAAAACCTACACTTATTTTTATCTTTATATCTTTATATGCTACATAAAAAATTCAATTTGCATTCATACTCATAGTATTTCTTTTTTCTTCTGTGGTAACAGCTTCTTCACTTTACCTTCTAAGCCTCTCTGGACTGGAGTGCCGCTGACACACCAGCGGTTAACAGACGCAAGACGTAGAGCCATCTCCGCAGCCTGATGGGATCAACGTCAGGTGGTCGCATAAACTACGTTTAAATAACAAAACAAAGTAAGATGCAACAAGAATTGAATGATCTCACCTTCGCAGTGGGGCATTCAACCATCTGAGCCTCATCCAGACAGATTCGCCACCACTCCACAGCTACCAGAGGACTGGGTATAGCCATGTAACGCTTCTGGTTGCGGAAGCGGCGGCCGTCTTTGCTGTTACTGTGGGGAATGTCAACGTAGTTGAGCTCAGAGCGCAGCACGTCGTAGGTGGTAATGACCACGTCCTGCTCGGCGAGCATGTGAGGCTGAATGAATCCATGTTTCTTCACACCCTGATAAACCTAAGAGGAATGTGAAAGGCAAAATAATTAGGCATGCTTAAACACAGATGAGAGAGAGAAGAGTGCGTGCTTTAACAAATTATAAAAGATGTGTAGTGCTTGCACAATGTTCTGTTGTTCCTGCTCCTGCGTCATCATTGCAACTGACGACTCGCACTGTTGTGATGGTACAGTAGTGTAACATGCAATGATTTAAGTGAGTGTATCATTTTCAGAGTACCTGAAAGTTGGAAGGTAGAGGGTGTATTTTAAACCAAACCCTGGTCTTTCTTAATCTTAACAAAACAGTTTTGTTACTTACATCTAACCAATCAGTTTTGTGCCTAAACTGAGCCAAACAACAACTGCAAATAATCAAAACCACCTTTTGGTTTTACTCAGGAAGCACATTTAAGATTTATTTTATTTTTATTTTAGACTTTAAGCATATTATATATGAGATACTACCAAGAGACTGATGTATGAATCTACTTTTTGACCAGGATATGTCCTTCAGTGCACATATTAAACAAATATGTAAGACTGTGTTCTTCCATTTGCGCAACATCTCTAAAATTAGAAATATCCTGTCTCAGAGTGACGCTGAAAAACTAGTTCATGCATTTATTACTTCCAGGCTGGACTACTGTAATTCATTATTATCAGGATGTCCAAAAAACTCACTGAAAAGCCTTCAGCTAATCCAAAATGCTGCAGCAAGAGTCCTGACAGGGACTAGAAAGAGAGAGCATATTTCTCCTGTTTTGGCTTCCCTTCATTGGCTTCCTGTTAAATCCAGAATTGAATTCAAAATCCTGCTCCTCACATACAAGGTCTTAAATAATCAGGCCCCATCTTATCTTAATGACCTTGTAGTACCATATCACCCTATTAGAGCACTTCGCTCTCGCTCTGCAGGCCTACTTGTTGTTCCTAGAGTATTTAAAAGTAGAATGGGAGGGAGAGCCTTCAGTTTTCAGGCCCCTCTTCTGTGGAACCAGCTTCCAGTTTGGATTCGGGAGACAGACACTATCTCTACTTTTAAGATTAGGCTTAAAACTTTCCTTTTTGCTAAAGCATATAGTTAGGGCTGGACCAGGTGACCCTGAATCCTCCCTTAGTTATGCTGCAATAGATGTAGGCTGCCGGGGGATTCCCATGATGCATTGAGTTTTTCCTTTCCAGTCACCTTTCTCACTCACTATGTATTAATAGACCTCTCTGCATTGAATCATATCTGTTATTAACCTCTGTCTCTCTTCCACAGCATGTCTTTTATCCTGTCTTCCTTCTCTCACCCCAACCGGTCGCAGCAGATGGCCCCGCCCCTCCCTGAGCCTGGTTCTGCCGGAGGTTTCTTCCTGTTAAAAGGGAGTTTTTCCTTCCCACTGTCGCCAAAGTGCTTGCTCATAGGGGGTCATATGATTGTTGGGTTTTTCTCTGTATCTATGAAGCGCCTTGAGGCGACTTATGTTGTGATTTGGCGCTATATAAATAAAATTGAATTGAATTGAATTGAAAATTGAATACTCTCTCACCAGCACTCGTAAGGAGGAGGACCTGATATGCTTGTTGATCTCCTCGACCCACTGGTGGCAGATGGAGCTCGGGGAAATTATGAGGGTGGCTCCTGTGGACACGGGTTTCATGGCTACCAGGCAGTGAGGGCAGTAGAAAGGTGTAGTTTCAAGGCTCTCTTCTTTATAGTTCACACAGTCTGCGTGCTGCCACAGCTGACAGTTCATACACTGGACGCGGGCCTTGTAGTCAATGATGCCGAGTTCACCACAGATGCACTCGAATCTGTAGTCAGGGGTGTTAAACGGGACGACAGACGCTCTGGTGGGGGTTTCCGTCTCCTTGTCATCATCGAGCTGTGAAGCTTCTCCTCTTTCTTCGGGGAGATCAGCTATTCTGCACATGTCTCGTGTATCTGAGTCACTTTTATCCTGAGAAACCTGTAATGGTGCCGTGGAAGAATCCAGCATGTCATCTGGCTGATCTGCTTTCTCATTCAGACTTTCATCCCACTCTGTCTTTGTTTCTGCTTCTTCTGAGACAGGGCAGTCAGATGTAGGGGTGCTCGGATCTCTCTGATCATCTGAGAGAGAGTTTTGTAGAGCTGCCTCTGCCTTTTCTTTTGCTCGTCTCTGAAACATTTTCCTGGGCGTGCGCTCCGTGCTTCTCGAAGTCTTAAGAAAGACAAATGCAGACCAAACTCAGGCAACACAATAAAGTCATAATTGTAGCATGAAACATTCATATTAGAAGTTCTTTATTCTTACAGACTTTGATGATCCTGCAAATGTTTTCTTTGTTTCTTTGTACTTCTTTCCCAGCTTGAACGACCCCGCCAAGCCCCGACCTTTGACCCGGTCAACCATGCCGTCATCTATGAGCTTTGTCAGCGTCTTCCTGATGTGGTTGCGGTTCTTGAGGAGGTCATAGCCATAAGTGGCTCGGATGTAGGTGAAGATGGCATTGACTGAGGCTCCCTTGCCAGATCTCATCTCCTTTATAGCAGTGAGTAGCATGACACGCACAGCTGGAGAAATATAAGTATCATTCAAAAAAGTGTGAAACCTCAGTGACTTATGCGGATTGTCTAAAAAGACTTGAGTGACATACTTGGGTAGGATATTTTAATTTTAGGCTGAGCTTCAGACTTGCAGCTGATAACTTTCTTTCTTTCTAGCGGAGGAGGAGGAACAAAGTAATTCACAGATTTTCCCTGCAAAGCCACGAGATTAAAGAAAATAAATAAATCATAAACCATTGTATGATACATAAGATTTGATTACAAAGTTTAGGGAAGAAAACAAATGTGGCATTCATCACAGTAGAGGTCTACTAACCACAGGGAGTGTGAGGGCCTCTTGTTCGAGGTCCTGCCGGGTATGAAACAAGATTAGAGCCAGAACTTCCACCGTCTTTCCAAGCCCCATCTCATCAGCCAGGATCCCACCAGGCCACTCAATGCCAGCCAGTGGAAATTCTCGAATTAAGCTAAAAATAAAAAAAGAAACTAAATTCTAGTAGCTGCAGAACTATATCATCCCTGAGAGTCACCTTAATGGGATAACAGCAAGTTTAAAGGTCAACTCATTCAAATTACACACGTTTTTTTCCACTGATGGTGTCCCTTCAGCCTGTTTTACTGTTGTGGTTTTAAGATAACAATTCTCCCATCAAGTTTTATGCTAATGGTGCTTAACAAACAAAATAATAACACACACAACTTAAATAGTAGTCCCCATAAAAACTGCCGACAGTGAGGCCTGTGGATTATATTGAGTTTAAGTGTAAACTGTTTGCAGAAAGATAAGATTCCCATCATCTTTATAATATTGAAAAGGCAGAAAATGTTTCCAAATGATCGGAACCTTTAACATGAGAATAACTATGTTCTTACCAGCCGATAAAAGGGTTGTAAAAGAGCTTTTTGCCGCACAAAGCGATCAACTCCCGCCAGAGGAAATGCAATGATTGTTCTGCAAAGAAACAGTAAATACTGAATATGATGCTTTTTGAGACAAACCACTGAGATCAAAAATTCTTAAATTCAAAGGGATCTAACTTAATTCAATTCAATTAAAATTCCAGTTAAAGGTGCATGAGCTGTAGGGGAATGAACAGAGGCACCTTTACTTGAGTTGGTCCTGTATTTCTCTCTTCTCAGCATCCAGTTGACTGCTTGACTCTGATAGGGCCTGAGTACAGGAATAAGAGCCTTATGCTGAACGTCATAGGTCACCTTCTGGCTTTCTTCCTGGTGCATATGCCTGACATAATCGTAGAGCTCCTCAACATTTTGCCTCTCCAGGTCGGTATCACATTCTTCCTCCTCATTATCTACGACCTCTTTATGGAGAATAAGCAACAAAAACAAGTCAAGGTGAATTGGAAACCCTGTGCTGCTATAGTTTGGTGTAAAGAACTTGGAGTCTGCTTACCGGGAATAATGAAATCGTAGAAATACTCCATTAACTTCTGCATCAGTTGGTTTGCTTTTTTGAGCCGAGCATTTCCCTCACTGAGGAATTCTGGCTTCCCGAGCCCAGTTTCCAGCAAGCAAATCCCCACCTGCCAGACAGAGCCAGGAAAAAGATTAAATATAAAATAATGTTTAACAAAACTTGAACTGTTTGATGATTTGACTAAAGGAGCACAATTTTACTCCAGCCAAAGACAGCTGATTTAAAAAATATATGGTATTAAAAGCCGGGTAACTTCATGACCATTTATTAACAAAATCAAGCCTAAACATGGATCTTTGTGTCCCAGTAAAAGTACCTACATATACCTTGACTGAGTCGTCTTTTGCCTGGTGACAGAGCTGCACCACCCTCCTCTTCTGTAGCCAGTCGAGGTCCTCCAATGGGATCCTACGGAGGCTGCATTCTGCCGTACAAGTGTCTTCATCAGGACTGCACTGCACCCCTGAGCTCTCATCACAGCTGCTGTAACTGATGCAGAGTTGCTCACCCATCCTGTGAAACGTGAAAGCTCTCTGATCGCAGTCAGATGGGAGCCAGGCTGGCCTGACACTGAACTCCCCAATGAGTGCTTTCCAGATGTGGCTGAGCTTCAAAAGTGGAAACACAGTGAGCGCCAGGGAGGTAGAAGCAGCGGTGATGTCGGACGACGTGTTGGGAAGTTCTTCTGTAAACAGGACAGGGGTGCAGGCAGCCTCTGTGGCGCCCTCTGGAGGGGAGAGGAGGGTGCTACTAGGAGCTGGGTCCGCTGAAAGAATGGAACAAGTCGGTATCTCTTCATCTTCCTGGACTTCCTCATTCTTGCGGTCCTCCAACATGTTCCAGTTCAACCTCTTCTTAGCTTCTTCATCCACCCTCACAGGAGGGGCCCTCTTTCTTCGGCTACTCATGGTGAAGCTCTGCAAAGAGGGCAAATATTATGAAACGCTCACCAAAAAAAATAAACACAACGTCATTTATTTATTCATAACTACATCAGTAGCATATGCCAGATACTTATATTTATATTTGGTAGGCAGAGAGAAAATATCCTTCCTGAGTTTCCCTGAACAATGTTGACTATTGCCTAATAATAAACAATAACTTAATCATAAAAACTTTCCGTCATACAGACCATGGCTCCACAGTAAAGTGGTTTACTCATTCACCTAATAAGTGAAAGATCTATGGTTCAGTCTCCAGAGGAAACACAAATCCCTTTGGGGCATCCGGTTCAAAAAATCTGTCAAATTAAATATGCAGAGCTACAGAGTATGGCAACACCTGGTGAATAAGGGAGCAGCTGGAATATGCTTTTCTTTTACACAAACAAAATTAAGTAAAATCCAATTTTCCACTAACCAAACATTTTGTTTATTTACGTTGCCTTTTAGCCTATATCCCTCCTTAAATCATTACATTTTTACATGCACTTATGCAGGACTTAATATACTCTACTAGTACTCATGCATAATTCACATTTCAACTAAATCCATATTTATGTATTACTGTGCCCTGGTACAACCTTTTTAAGCTGACTTTATCAGATGACTTTTTCGGAAACTGTCCAGCTCCTGAGTGTGCACAGCATTAATCAACTGCTGGTAGATCCACAGCAAAAATAATGTTTCTACAAAGACTTTTATATTAATACTGTAGTATGTTTGTACATGCATGAATGCTTCTGTTCTCACAGCTAAAGCTTTGTGTCTAAGATGATCCTTTTAGAAGTAATATGTTGACATCATATAGAGTCCATCCAGCCATCCTCTTCCACTTATCCTTGTCAGGGTCGCGAGGGGCTGGAGCCTCTCCCAGCTACCATAGGGCAAGAGGCATCATACAGAGTCAAAAGTAGGGAAAAACCCCACTAGAAACTGGAGTTTTAAAAAGTTTAACCTCTTGCATCCTTGGGATTACTTGTACATAAGCTTTCTTCATTTTTAAAAAAAAACTTTTTTGTTTAAGACGAGCACCCATAATTGCAACAGTTAATTATAATAAGACCACTTCAACGACAGATTGTGGATATCCCTTGTGAGCAGTTATTATGAGGGTGGCAGCACCTGTGATGTTCAAGGATGATCTCTTATTCAGCCACGCTATTTTGTTTGGGGAGAACTTGGGTCCTGTGCAACTTCAGCATACCCAAAATACTCTGACATTAAGACACAGGAGAATCTGATGGATTAGAATTAAGTAACAAAGCTACCTTTAGCTGCTTCCCTATTCATGACAGCATAATGCCACTTTTGGCAGCTTTTATGCTGATTGCCCTTCCTGACAAAACCCAAATGTATGTGTGTCTCTGACTGAGCCAGGAATCAATATTGATCACACGTAAGTATTTCATTAAATTGACGTTTAGTCCTCTGATGTAGGGTGGCATGATGGTGTGGTGGTTAGTGACATCACCTCACAGCAAGAACGTTCTGGGTTCAAATCCAGTCTGGATTCTGTGTGGAGTTTGTATTTACTCTGGCTTCCCCCCATTGTCCAAAGATCTCCCTTACGTTACTTGGTGAATGTGAGTCTGTCTCTGTGTTAACCCTAAAATAATGTGGCAATCTGTTATACCCTGCTTCTCACCATATGAATAGTATAGACAATACAATAATTATAGTTCTACAATTGTTTATTAATACTCACAATTGTATATCTACAATATGTATAGTTTCATATTTTTAACCATATTAATATCCTTTTCATAGCCTGTACATAGCTTGTAAACTCACTATAGTCTGTACATACTTATAGTTATAGCATATTCATAACATACCTTCATACTGTGTACATTGTAACATACCTATAATAGTTCCATATTCTGTAATATATCTATATTATTGCTAAAGCACTTTCTGGATGGATGCAAACTGCTTTTCATTGCCTTGTACTTGTGACATTTGCAATGACAATAAAGTTGAATTCTATTCTAATTCTATTCTATTCCATGACAGCTGGGATAATCTCCAGAACTTGATAAGTTGAAGAAAGTGGATGGACAAATTGAATTCAAGGGCTGTTCCAATAATGCTGAGGCCGTTCTCCAGAGAACAATAGGTGGTGATACCATGTATGTTGATTTCTAATCCGGAAAATGACTTTAACGTGTCCACTTATTTAGGTTGGCACCATAAGCTACTATGTTGATGTTGATCCCAGGTAGAAGTGATCTGCCTTTGTAGTACAGAAAACTGAGGGTTGACCCTGAAGTTTCCTGGTTAAGATGAAACCCTGCTTCACAGTAAAGGCCTCTTATGGGATACAACAGACTTCTTATTTACCAACAGGTCAACAAGGCTCATTTGGGAGATAGCATATCAATGGAAGCAGCATGTGAGGTACTTACTGTGCTATTAAACTATCAAAGCGAAAGAGACATATCCCACAAGACAACCTGTCAGAGTTTAAGTTTGCATCCACAGCTGGAGCCTGTCACTTCACCTACATTGTATCTGTGTTTACCTATGGCTCAGGCTACATGTACTGCTAGCTGGCTAACGTATACATCTTCTACACGACGGCTTACAAATAGCAGTTTTAAAATTAGCTCCTTCCCTGCGGGGAGAGTTTATCCTCTGAGAATTCAGTCAGCAGCGAAACCATCAGCACACAACAGTCTGTGGTATAAACAGTGTTACACAATGAGAGCACTTTCGCACAGCGCGCCACATTTCATCCCCTGACTGCAAACAAGCAAATTAAAAAGGTAAAAGAAAAAAAGCATATTTACTTGTCGAGCCTGCCTCAAACTGCTCCTGTTAATACAGCACGACGAGAAACCGATTCATGTTGAAGCAGCTCCACACAATCCGGCTGAACCGCAGTACAGTTCATCTACGGACATCAATGTTGACGTCCGCCATTTTTAAATGCAGGAAATGACGTCAAAGCAGGGGAAACTGTCAGATTAAGTTTATCTAACACAAATTTGTATGACTCAAAACTTACAACAGATTAAATGATTTGCTCCAAATGATTGTTTTTTTGTCTTTCTTTTTGCATTTCTTTACATTTTTTCATGGTTATATATATATTGCCAATATCAGACAAAAACAGACAAAAACTGAGTTTGTGTTCGAGTCTAATGAGTTTAAAAGTCAATATTTGTATATGACCACCTTTATTTTTCAACTCAGCCTGAACTCTTTCTTCTTTTCAGTTTTCTTGTCATCTCTTCTACTACCACTACTTCAATAATGTTGATGTTCAGGGTCTTGAGGAGGCCAGTCCATGACTGATAGGCTCTATTGCATGTTTTTTTTTTTTCAGCTATGGTTGTATTGCACTGGCAGTGTGTTTAAAAATAATTATCATGCTGAAAAATTAAGCAGTTGCCAATAAGATGCTTTCCAGAAGGCAGTGCGTGTTGCATTAAAATCTGGCTGTATGTGTTTTTTTAATGTGTTTATAATTCCAGGAAATTTGAAAACTGGCTGGCTGAAATGTGGTCCCAAACCAAATTTTGCAAAAGGCTGTAAACACTCACTGTTGTACCACTCTCCTGACCTCTTCCAAACATACTGGTGCCGGTTAGAACCAAATTTCAAATCTTGATTCATCACCCAATTAGACTTGTTTCCACTGATTTTCAGGCCAGTTCTGGTGTAATTTGCCATTTTCTCCCCGTTTCCCTTCCTTAAGAATGGCTTCATGAAAATTTTATTTTTATTGTCAGTAAGACTATTTAAAGGATGCATAAAAATAATTTTGCTTAAACTACGGCTTGTACTTTACTTTTTCTTTCTGGCTCAAAATGACTTAATATGAATGATAAGAAACATGTTTGATTATAGGTCAACAAGCATTTCGGAACAGGTTAAATACCGGTAATCCTTTTTTGGCAGATGATCATTTAAAGCACTGGCATCTGATGAAAAGACAGGGAACTGGTATGAGGGCTGAAGAAAATCAGAAGCTCTGCCAGCGAGAACAGCAGGTCCACAACTCCACCTGAGAGAGAGGGAAAGAGAGAGCAGCAGGCAAGAGAAAGGAAAAGAAAGAAGTGGGAAAAAGACCAGGACACAAATTATACATTTTTCTAACAAGCTGCTGGTAACAAACTGCTTAAAGATAGAATTAAATTTGATTATTTGCTAAGTTTTCTCTTACATGTAGACACAACAGTGTTTCATCCTTTGAGTTGGGTGTTTTGTTTTGTTTTTTGTTATGCTTGAATGATTAATATGTAATTTTATGTGGCTTAGCGTTACAAAAAACAGAGATTCCTCTGACAATTCTCAGGTAAAAACACTGATTTGTAAATGAGCCGAAAAGCAGTCAATGGCCAAAACTACAAAAAAATTGGAAGCAAAATATTAAAAAAAAAGAGAAAAAAAAAAGAAAAAAGAATCACTCAGCATTTTTGCACAAAGCTGTAGGTTTATAGAGAGTTCATGCAATGCCAAATTCTTTGCTGTACTGGTTGCTTATTTTGTGGTCTAATCGTTAGGATTACAAAGGGAACCTCTAGGTTGAGTAAACTTTTATTCAGTGAGGTTGCAGCAGTGGCATCACCCCCTTCACCACAAGGTGGCAGCAGAGCCCGCTCTCTTTTGACAGCTGCAGCAGTGAATAACAAATACATCACATCTGTCAGTGTCAGACACAACGCAGGAGGGAAAAATTAAATTGAAGTTTGACGAGTCTCTTTGAAGTTTGCATAAAGTAAGCGACTGCCTATAAACAGTCTCTTACGTTGCGCTGATTTGGTCCAGGGGGTTTTAATGGAAGCTTGTCAAATCGTTATCTATCCCCGACTTATTTATTTATTTTAAAATATGCTTCTCAGGAGCCTCACTCTCACCCCGATCTCTTCCAGAATGTTATCAATCGACGCATCACTGACCCTCGTGATGTGCATGAACTCTGGTTTTAAATCAGGGACACTGCAGTGAGTTTGACCCGATTTAAAAATGCAGTGAGCAAGAGGAGAAGAAGGGAGCATCTTATCACCAGTGCAGAGAGAGAGAGAGGGAGAAAGGGAGGGAGGAAGAGTCCCACCGTGTTTCGGAGGCAGAAGAGTCCAGACCGGCGGCTTCAGAGGAGACACGGACCCACTATGTCCCGGTTATGTCCTTACCTGGTTCAGGTAGGTGAAATCACGTCTTTAAGACTGTTAAACATGCATGTGCATGCAGCTGATGATGTTGCATGTTATGACCTGTGAATGACACCGTTTTATAGCTGCAGCTGAGGACCTGGAGACAGCTGCTAAACGATAATAAAGAGTATTTAGGCAGAGTCATTATGTGTGCTGTTTGAGATGGCTCATTTCTGGCTCAAGCCATAGTGATTTTTGATTTTGATTTTTATTTATTTTTTGTCAAAATAGTCCAATACTTATTTCCAAAGGCTTCTTTTACTCACTTAACTTCGCTCAACTGTAGAAAACAACCACATGTATCAAAGATTTTTTTTAAATAATTACCATGTCCACATTGATCTTCGCTCAATTAAGTTACCCAAAAAAATATAAAATCAGAATACTTTAAATTTTTTCCATTACCGTTGCATAGCTTTATTCATGATGGATATTAATAGATATTAATTCATTTTTAATACTTGAAGTCTTTGCATGAAGTTGATTCCCTGAATTGACTGAACACCCCCCTTCACTGGCCCTCTACTCACATGACTTAAAGAAAAATAATATACCGTATTTTGTGCAAGGTGCAGACATGACTCTTTCATCAGCAGTTCCATGTTCCATGTTTTCAGTTGGTATAGTGAAACACAACACGGTGACTTGTTTACAGAGTGAACTGATATTTTCTTGTAATTTAGATCATACAGTTGTTAAACATATTAAAACTCCTTTTGTAACTAGCTTGTTGTCTGTGGCATGAGTAATGACTGACTTAAACATAAAACTGCCCTTACTTGTTACTGTACAAAGCAGTAATGCAGTGCACACACAATAGCATGCACATTGTGATAGTTTTAAATGTTCATTCACTTCTGTTTTTGCATTTAAACCCACTAAATGTCAGAAAATCCAACCAACTATTCAGAAGAAAATGTAGAACGAATGGGCTTTAAATGTTAATAAGTTCAAAATATAGCACTCATTATTTCATTTTTTGATAATCATGATGGATTTTAAAGCTGTTGAGAGCATTAAGCAAGCAATTTGTCCTGAAACTGACACTAACTTGACACTTTTAATATGAAGTAAGAGAGCAGTAAGTGTGAAAAGGATATTTCATCATCCAAATGATCGCACAGGGGTCTTTATCAATGACTGAAGAGGTCTCTAGCTGAATTACAGGATTGTAACTTCGTAAACAGGTCAGTTAAGGATGATTTAGACATAAGGTTAAATAGGGCAGCATAATTATGCAGCCTTTATCTTCTCAGTTCTAAGACCCTCCAGGGGTTAATGATGGGAATATGCAATGTTGTACATATATTTAGTAGTAGTATTTATTTATTGTCATTGTCAAGAACAATGAAATTGCGTTTGGGGCTTCCATACAACCAGGGTATTAAATCATAAAGTTACATCATTTAAAAATTGGACCAAATTTCATTAAAAAATGTTTACTATAAAATGTATTTATGCATACTACTTCAAATGTGGTCATGCAATTTTTAGATTATACATGTTTATTAACCCCGTGAAATACATTTGGAGAAAAGTCAAGTTAGATTTCACACACTTTTAATTAATAGAGATGAGACTAGTAATGGGGAGAATACAGACAATATTGTTATAGCGTAATATCCTGAGCTTTGCTCTTATTTTTGTCACGTCTCCACTTTGAAATGGCATCAGATATGAGGAATGAACCCGAGGTAGAAGCTCAACAAGCAGTCAAAGGTATAAATATAGAATCAGTTGAGATCCTCAACTAGGACAGTGGCAGCTGTCCGTGGTGCTAGAATTTGAGCATTCTCAGCTTTCAAATAGCTCTGTATCTTTAGATATGTACTTATTCCCTCCCAAAAAGTATTTGCCTGGTTGGATCTCCTGTATATTTTTACATTTTTAGCTATGGTGTGATTGGATGAAAGATGATTGATCTGCAAGTATTTTTTCTCCTACAGATTTCTGAAATACATGTGTTGAATTATTTAGATTTGTAAATGTAATAAATGTATTATAAAGCAAGAATTAACGCTCCATGTCTCATTTGCAGGGTGGAATCACTGAAGAAGATGCAGATGAGTTTAATTTGCTCGTAGAGGATTGATGGCCCTGTATTATGGCCAAGTGGACATGATTCTACATTCAGCACCTCTGGCACGATGTCGAATATGATTTACCTGACTGTCGTAAGCATTTTATATTTACCTTTTTTACTGTTCGAGGCATTCGGTTTGTCCAGAGGAAAGTATGAGAGGTCGGTGGTGCCAAGTTCTGCCTCTCGCCTGGTGGCGAGGATGGACGGGGATATTATAATTGGAGCCCTTTTTTCTGTTCACCACCAACCATCAGCTGAGAAGGTGGCGGAGAGGAAATGTGGAGAGGTCCGCGAGCAGTACGGCATCCAAAGGGTGGAGGCCATGTTCCACACTTTGGATCGGATTAACTCGGACCCAAATCTGTTACCCAACATTACCCTTGGATGTGAGATCAGAGACTCCTGCTGGCATTCCTCGGTGGCTCTGGAGCAGAGCATCGAATTCATACGAGACTCTCTCATCTCCATCCGGGATGAGAGCGACGGCTCCAGGTGGTGCATTGAAGGGGCGCCTTCCAGTCAGCCACCACCGACCAAGAAGCCCATCGTTGGAGTCATTGGGCCGGGCTCCAGTTCTGTTGCCATTCAGGTGCAAAACCTTCTGCAGCTATTCAACATCCCGCAGATCGCTTATTCTGCAACTAGTATTGACCTCAGTGACAAGACACTGTTCAAGTACTTCCTCAGGGTTGTACCCTCAGATACTCTTCAAGCCAGAGCCCTGGTGGACATTGTCAAACGATACAACTGGACCTATGTGTCAGCCGTTCACACAGAGGGTAAGACACTTTTCTTTATCAGCTGGGGGCTCACAACACAGCACTCTAAACTCAAACAGTACAGTAGTCTAATAAGAACCTAGCTTATTAGACTCCTACATTACCTATAATGCCACTCATTAGCTTTTTAAAAAAGCCCCTTCATGACTTCCTGTGTTTGAAAACACACACTGTTGAAACCCTACATCTCCAGTGTGTGATACAGACCTTCTAATACACTGTTTCGAGTGCAGTTTCATGAAATCTAGATTCATCTAGACCTACAGAAGTTCTAGATTAAATCATTTGACATCATTTTGGCAGGTTTTGCAAGCTTGAAAACTCTCCAAAAATGTTTTTACTGACTAGCTGAGCACGATTCAATTTGACAGGTAAACTGACCTTCATTTGCAAAAATGCTGTTCTATATTAATAGTGTCTGTTGTTTTTGTTGACCTAATGTATTTTATAAGAAACTCATTTCATTAGGCACACCTATTCAACTACTCCTTAACACAAATGTCAATTCAGAGATGATCATGATGACATGCTAGAGCTCAAAAGAACTATCAGAATGGGTAAGAAAGCTGATTTAAAGGTGAAATAACCACTCATTACAACCAAGGTATGCAGAAGAGCATCCCTAAACCTTAAAGCAGATGGGCTGCAGCGGAAGGTCACACTGGGTGCTATTTGTGTTGCCTTTGAACAGGGATGGCTGTAGTTCCCCTAGACTTTCCAAAATTGGGTTATAGAAGATTGGAAAAATGTTGCCTGTTCTGATAAGTATTGACATGTGCTACTACGTTCAGATGGTAGGCTCAGAATTTGGCTAAACACCACAAAATCATGGATCCATCCTGCCTTGTATTAACAGTCCAGGCTGGTGGTATGGTATGCTATGGTATGGAGACGTTGCCCCCCTTAGCACCCACTGTGCATCATTTAAACACCATGATATGGTCCTGCAGCAGGGCGATGCCACAAAGCTCAGTTCATCAGTGGTTTCTTGAACATCACAGTGATTTTACTGTACTCAGATGGCCTCCATAGTCACCAGATCTCAAACCAGTAGTGTGTCTTTGGGATGTGGTGGAACGGCTCACATCGCAGATGTGTGGTCCACAAATCTGCAGCTATTTCATGACACTCACGAAAACTAAAAGCAGTTCTGAAAGGAAAAAGGGGGTTCAATGGAATACTACCAAGGTGTAACTAATGAAGTGGCTGTGCTCAGTTTAAGTATGGCTTATGTACTGCTGTTCCAACAGCAGGTGGCTGCAGACATGATTAAAGCCTGTTTTGTGTGACTAATCCATATTCGTTCAAGTGGTGGGCAATTTCAGAGGAGAAGTGAGGTCTCTTTATGGTAATGATACCATTTGTTTTCATGCCTTAAAGATCATTTGAGGCATAAACTATCATTTTTGTACAACACTTGCTCAAAACACAACAGTCATCCCAAACTCATTTTTTCCAGGCATGTTTTTATAATCAGATTCTAATTACGTTTCCTCCCACAGTTTTTATACCCGAGACACGGTTACGGAAGCTGTTGCAAATCAGTTTTAACTGATGGAATATGAAAACAAGTTTAAAACCATCTGCTAAATCCAAACAAAAACCTGGCAAGCCTTCCTTGTTTACAGAAATGAATACCTGTTTGTCATTCTGTAATGAATTAAATATGAGCAGTAGGTGTTAGATGTTACAGAGGAAGCTAGATTACAGCCTGTTTATTGGATTTATGAGTGATGCTGCAGCTGAATGACTGCGAACATCTGGACGGACAACCTAAAAATGACAAGACTTATGTGAGTGCTCGTCCTCTGATGCTACTCTTGAGGTCACGGTTGGCCCATTTGCTCTAGTTGCACTGCTCTTGATTCCACAGCAAGAGGTCTGGGGACACAGTGAACTATTTAAATGTTAAAAGAAGAGTTTTTGCGATAATTTTCCCTCTGGATTATTTCCTTTAAAGAACATCTTATAGAATAAAACATGACAGAATGAACTTATGAATGAGAACCCTTTACATTTTCTTGTGAATGAGCCAAACTGACAGCTCCTTTTATCTTTCTCAGGTAACTATGGGGAGAGTGGGATGGAAGTATTCAAAGAGCTTGCCTCGCAGGAAGGCCTTTGCGTCGCCCATTCTGACAAGATTTACAGCAATGCTGGGGAGAAGCACTTCGACAGGCTGCTGAGAAAGCTGCGGGAGCGTCTGCCTAAAGCCAGAGTTGTTGTCTGCTTCTGTGAAGGCATGACAGTCCGAGGGCTTCTCATGGCTATGAGACGGCTCGGAGTAGCCGGAGAGTTCCTCCTAATTGGCAGGTTTGTTGGAGAATGTTTTCCCACAGGGCTTTTAGGTTTGTCAGTCGCGGTGCTCTTTGGAATAAAAGAACAACAATGACGAGAAGAAAATCTTTCTTGCTGATGCTTTTCAAAAGTAGCTGTATTTTTATATATCCACAAAAATCAGTCAGTATATCAGTTTAAATAAATAAGAGGCATATTTGTATGTCAGATAGAGTAATGGCCTTTGTGTTAATAATGCTGATTCCAATCCCAAAAATGTTAGGATGCTGGATGATTGGGAAATCTCTTTAACTCATATTTAATCCAGAATTGAGTGTAGAAAATATTAACTGTTTAAAATGACAAAAATGTGGCATTTAAAGAAAAAAATTATGTCACTTTGAATTTGATGGCTGCAACATATCTCAGACAAGATGCACTCAGAGAAAGCAAACCTCCCCCAAGGCAGCTCATGCTCTGGGCAGTATTTACATTTAAGGGACTACTACTATATTTTGTATATATTTATTTTGTTTTCCTTGTTTGTTTGTTTTTAAATATACTTTAAGACATTTGTGCTGCAGTTTACTTATTCAGAAACATTGTACATGTATTCAAATTGTTATTTAATTGGTTATAACCTGCTACTGTAATATACAAAATAGCGTGATGTATCGACTCCCTATACATCACTATTGATATGTTGCCAATATAAACAATGGCAGTAAGAAACAGTTATAAATAGCTCTATATAACTATTATAGTAATGCCTTGACCTTCAGATACATCTACTGACCATAAAGAGGAGGTCAAAGGTCAAATTTGACATATTATTTGAAATCTTTATATATGTGACACTTTTACG
This sequence comes from Haplochromis burtoni, assembly GCF_018398535.1. Taxonomy (NCBI): domain Eukaryota; kingdom Metazoa; phylum Chordata; class Actinopteri; order Cichliformes; family Cichlidae; genus Haplochromis; species Haplochromis burtoni. Next base: position 1,977,369 of record NW_024582446.1, read on the forward strand.
AATCATAGTTTCAAAGTTATAAGGCTTTTGTCAAATCATTAATTGCTCATGTACACACACAAATATATTGTGTTATTTAATTTAGTTTCGTAATCACATAATTTCCTCAAGGATTAGTAAAGCATTCTGATTCTGATGCTCCCACATACCATCAGAGACACAGGCCCCAAACTGAGCACTGATCATAATCCAGATGGTCTCGTTCCTCTTTAGTCCAGAAGAAGAACACAGCAATTTCTCCAGATTCTCTGAATCATTTGATGATATTATGCACTGTAAATGTGGAAATATTCAAAGTCTTCATAATTCTATGTTGAGGAACATTACTCTTAAACTGTTCTCCAATTTGTAGACCCAGTTTTGTTGCACACAGGTGGTTCTCTGCTAATCTTTGATATTAGGAAATGCCACCTCTCTGAGATGCTCTTTTTTTAATACCTTATTTTATTACTGATCTGATGCCAATTAACCCAATTAGTTGCCTTCAGCTGTTTTTTTAATTCCCTCTTACTTTTTCAGTGTTTTGTTGCCCCCATCCCAACATTCGACAATGCCTCAGTTTAAATGTTTAATGTTCCATGTTCGACGTGAGCAAAATATGGATTTATGAGCTCTGTAGATCATTGCATTCTGTTAATTACATTTTGCACAGCGTCCCAACATTTCTAGAAATGGGTTTTTAATTTATCCTCCCAACAGGCATATTGAAACTTCCATTTAATAGCTGTGTTTTATATCTCAAAACTTGACATTTTTCAATAACCTGAGGTGCTTGTGCCACATTATTGACCACATATTATCAAACCAAGGTATATCTGCACACATGGACCTTTACAAAAGATGCCAGTATGTTTTAGCCTTCAGTTTGTGGACTTGCTTTTGAAGCCGACGTGACCCATGACCATATTTGGAGGACAGGTCTAGGGAGCTATCAGCTACCATCAGTGCTGCCTAGTTACCTTGGTTATCAAGGAGTGCCCATAACTCACTATAAAATTTATATGAATGAAATATGGTACAACAAATGGCACCCATCTTTCACTCATAGTGGTTATGTCATAAATTATGCACAACTCCAAACCCTAATGCAATTTAAACGGGCGATTTCCATCTAAAAATAACACCTGTGCAGTGTGTACAAATGGGGAAATTTGTACTGCTGTAAATGCCGTCTTGCTCCAGCTCTGCTTTTTTTTTTTGGCACTCGGGATCATTTAGTAGCTCTTCTGCAGCATTCACACGCTGTCAGTCAAGATAAGGATTAGCAGTTTCCAAATATTTAACAACTATTCTTCCACAACACGTTTAAAGATTAAATTTAATGTTAATTTTTTACCTTTTAGAGAAAAGATGTTAGGCATCTTACTAGAAGATCCTTTCAGGAGCCCTTCGTCTTCTACTAAATGCTAAACATAGAAAAATGACACTCTGCTGACTGAAATATGAATGCTGAATTCCATGTTGTGACACTCAGTTGTACTCAGAATGGATTATATACAAAAAGCTCATATGAAGCAAAATATTCTTCCTTTCCTAACGGTAGCAGAGTTCCCCTGAAAGCAAGAAGATGCTTTGAGTCTGGCTCGGTAATGAATAATGCATTCACGCTCCCTGTCAGATCACAGGAGGGATGGGCTAATATGGGACAGCACCTCCAGCATAAGCTGGGGAAAGTGGAGTAGTGAACATCAAAGCTTATATCAGCACATATACCAGGCATTCCCTTTTTGTGGAGCCTCAGTTCACCTTAAGTCCAGTTAGCAGTTGTTGTAGAACCGACGCTAAAAGCCAGCTACGGCTGATTTGCCAAGAGTGGTTTATTAATGTTTAGATTCAAAGGAGTCAACCCGATTTACTTGCGACCCAAATGATGGAATAGGTGCATAAAGTTAAAAAAAATAGGACACATTAAAGCCTAAACTCGCTCTCACCCCTTCTACTTAAATTTGCACTGCTGTGAAAGTCTACACTGAAGATAAGGAGGGCGTGAGTTTGGTAGAGCAGTGTGCGTGTCTGTGCACACGTGTGTGTTTTCTGGGTCAAGGAGACTACTGAAAAAGGAAAATGTTTTTTAGAGCAATGCAGTAAGTGAACACACGCAGGCCTGTGCAGTGGGCAAATCGAAATGCCTGAGGTGCTGGTCATCAGCCATCCATCTTCTGCTGTGTGGAGGATGAAAGAGATGGCTGTTCTCACACTGCAGAACCCACACATCACAAACAACAACTCGTTTGATCAACTCTCCAGTGAAGCCCCCATTGTGTTGGAATTCATAGAAAATATCAGTTTTATGATTTAGATTGCAATGTTTGACTAGTGATCAAATAAATGATTTCATTAAAAAAACAGTTTGGCTCTACATTCATAGTTTTTCTAATAACGCCACTGTGCCCCAAATTAAATGATTCACAGACGTGTGAGCTCAGACTTGTGTTAGAAGTCTGTACAGTATGTGCGTGTGTTGACGTCAGAGCTGTAGGTTTTTGGCACCCAGAGTGTTGGACTGGGGGTAGTGTGATGCTGAGAAGCAGATGGCCAGGTACTGTTGATACTGTCACGCTGGACAACCATTGTCAATTTATTTTTGAAGCACCAGCCAAGCCAAAGATGCTGCTGGCTTTCGCTTCTTAAACAAAATGTGGGTTGTAGAAGTCTGGAAAGTGCTATTTTTGTCCTGTGGATGGGTTTGTGTAATATATACAATATTTTTAAATATTCTGTTTTGAAGGGTATTTAATTGTTTTTGACCAGATTTAAATGTCTGTTTAAATGTTAAAGCCCTCTTCTTATTGTTTCATCTTTTAAGGCCGTGTGTACAGGCACACAACACACGCAATGGTTGTGCTCACTATTTTCACTTTTATTAACAGTTGCACAACAAGAAAACAGTCTCAGTCCAGATCTCAGTCTCTCCCGCTCATCTCTTCCTTCACTATAAAAGAAACAGAGCCTGTCATCAGTCAAACGCCATTACCTGTCGCCTCACCTGCCTCACTGCTCCACTCCTCCCCTGCAGCTGAGCCAGGGACCACACCTCCACATGGTGTTACTCTCCAAAGCTGATGAGCTGACGACCTGCTGAAGTTCAAATTAAACATCAGAATGGGGGAAACGGGATTTAGTGATTGGTTTGTGGTGTCAGATGAAGTCTTCAGAAGAGCATCTCTGAATGCAGAACATGTATCTCCTTGAAGGAGATGGATTACAGCAGCAGAAAACCACGCAAGCTGGGCTAAGAGCAGGAAACCGAGGCTACGATTCTCATCAACAACAGAAAAGTGTTGCAGATATTTATCTTTTTATTTTGTTTTTATAACTTGCAAGCATATTGGAAATTTGCAACTTTGAGTTAGTACCAAACATATGTAAAGGCAGGTAATACTACTACTACTACTACTACTACTACTACTACTACTACTACTAATAATAATAATAATAATAATAATAATAATAATAATAATAATGATAATGATAAGACACCAAAATACATTTCTTAATAAGGTGTTGGACAAAACTAGAACAGCTTTGGCATACTTTAGCAGTGAATCTCAAAATCTGTAAGCCTGCTGGAGTTCTGTCTTTCCTTATTTACTGTTTTCATGATAGTCCAAAATCTCCCACAGGTGCTCAGCTGGATTTAAATGTGTTGATAGCACATTATTATTATCAAACTATCCAGTGACCCAAGCTTTGAGACAATAGCTAAATGAATGAGAACAATAAATATGTCACTTGTTCCATATTTCCAGTTATATTTGTTGTATTGTGAAAAAGAGCTCCTGTATCTGTCCTTGTGCAGCAGAGCTGAATCAGTCTGTTAGAGAAGGTGCTTCTCTGCCTGTCCAGTAATGAATCCAGAGGCTGGAAATGATTCTCCATGATGAGTAACTGCTTGTTAGTGACTTTCTCCCCAGCACAGCTTCAAAAGTGTCCAGTTTGCAGTCAATCCCAGACCCAGCTCCGATGCTGCTCCCCCAGCAGACCACAGCAAAGCAAACTGCCTTCGTCACAGATCTCCAGCATTTCACTGCACATGTCTCAGCTTCCTCAGGAAATAGAGCCTGTTCATCACCTCTTTGTTCACAGCCTGTATCGGTCTTCCACTTCAGCCCGCTGTAGATGTGGACACCCGGTTACTTGTTCTTCTCCACCACATCAAAATCCTGTCACAAGTTAGACACGGGTCATCGTTTTTTGATCACCACCTCTCTGATCTTATTCACATGTAGAAGCAGATGATTCCTCCAAGACTACTTCACAAATCATCCTCTCAGTAGAAGAAGAATTGGGTTAAATGCACTTGAGAAATCACAGAAGGTGATCTTGACCTTGCAGCTGTTTCTCTGTGTATGGGAGGAAGCTGTCTGCAGCATGTAGATGAATATATCACCTACTCCCCGGCTTGGTCTGTATTCAACCGCAGAACATCAAGAGATGTATTCACCTGTGGTCTTTTAGGTGGACCATCTTCAGTGCCATCATCACATGAGGTTGCTTTCATCATCAGGATAAACATGTGTCATCATAGGATACAGGTAATCTCTTAAAATAGCTGGATTGATTTACAAGCAAGTGGACCCAAACCATGACAGCAAAATGCTCTGTGCAGCTAATGTGCCACCAGATTCCCTTTCTTTGTGGCTAGAAGGACTGAAGGGTTGAAGTTTTTCTTCAGGTTGTCACTGATCTGTAATGTTTTGTTTTCCATTCAGTGTGTCGCTGCATTTTAAGAAGCTGTTTTTCTGTCAAATCATCACTGGAATATTCAGTTTAAAGTCTCTCATATTCCCTTTTCTCAGCTTTCATTTCACCCGCTGAGACGTACAATGCCACATGAATATATCAAGGACTTGATCCTACACTGCATAATGCTGCTATAAAACACATTTGAAACTGAAATGAATGAGAAATGGGGTTTTCATTTTTATTCTAATTTAAATCTGGAGCATCCAAAAGTCTCTTTTGTCTGCATGACCTTTTGCAACAGGATCAGATGCTGAACTGACTTTCAAAGTGTTGAGTATAAAGCTATAAATACGAGTTATGACCAGCTTTGACACTTAGGGTTCTAGAGTCTACGTGTTGGGTGGGAGTTTGTTTCTCTCCGGGGCAGATTGCAGAGCCGCAGTACTAATCTGCGAATTCTCACCAGGCTTGTGATTGTGTCTGTGGACTGAGGCTTTTTTCCCCTTCTTCTTCTTTCAGCAAGTACAGCGAGCACTCCACGCCCCTCAGCGGGGAGGCTGAAAGGGAAACAAAGTCAGGAAAACAAAAGGGAGATGTTGTTTTTCTTCAGGATTTAGTGTGCGCTGACTTTTGGAGCTCGGCAGCATAAAACAGTTTGTTATTTTTGTCTTGCCAGATGCTGACTAATATTGTGTGACTTGTTATTAAATTATAAAAATGCAGTAGCTGGAGATAACCTTTAGGGTTAGGTTTGAATGCTTGGCAGGTTTTAGGTTGTGTATTGATATTTTGTTGATTGCAAAAGATATTCCTTTGATAACAGAGCTTTAGAAAATACATCAATTTAACTGTCTCTGATTAGATCCTTCTCTTTCTCTTCTCTTTCCCACAAAAGAGATATCATTTATTATTTATTTATAATATTATGGGTTTTGAAAGGTCAGTAGGAAAGATTTTGCAATGCTTTAAGCTCTGACATAATTTTTAGACATACAATGCAGCAAGTGGGTGTCTAGTTTAAGTAGAAATGATTACAATGTCTTCCTTCTCTCTGCAGTGATGGATGGGCAGACCGAGTCGAGGTGGTGGAGGGGTACGAACAGGAGGCTGTGGGAGGCATCACCGTGAAGCTGCACTCTGAAGAGGTCTCCTCATTTGACGACTACTTCCTGAGGCTCAAGCTCAGCACCAACACCCGCAACCCATGGTTTCCAGAGTTCTGGCAGTACCGGTTTCAGTGCCGCCTTCCCGGACACCCGCAAGAGAACTTGAATTATGCACGGAACTGCTCAGGTAGCTAAACAACTCGTCAAGCAATTATGATGTTTTCCTGCTGTTTTTTTGCTTTGTTTAGGTTTTTTTTATTCCTGGTTTCCGTTTTTACGCCAGCGTGCACATCTGCTTGTCTTTTTCAACTGTTCTGATGCGTTCAATGCCCAAAGGATGATGCCAAAAGGGCCCCACAAACTGGAACACGCTATTTAAATATGAATTAGACTGCCAGAGGGTAAAATTCTCTCTAAGTCAATCCAGTAACACATATTTTTTTTATATTGTTCATTTCTGTGACACTTGGCTTTACAGAGGATGATGATCTAGGTAAACTAAATCCTTTCACGTATAACAGAGCTAATGCATTATTTGTTAATTTCTCGAAACAATGCTCAACAAGCATGTTTCCAAGACATAACTGTTTTATACACCACTCATATGTTTTTCTTTTTAAAATAAAAGCCTCTATATATTTACGTTTTCAATCTTAAGCTTTATGTTTTATGGGGATGAAGATGTTTCTCAAGCTCCCCAAATTTAAAATCAGTTATTTTAAAATGAGCCTATTTGAACATGTTGATAAACGTAAATATAAAATGTTGCATGCAGCAAAAATCAAAAAAACGTTTTTTGACTTTAGGCTATAAAGATACTTTTGGGAATTTGTTTTTGCCATTGCATCTTTTTTTTCCTTTGCACATTATTTTCAAGGATTTCTTTGATATATGACGCATATTTCTGCTTTTATTCATTTTTATGAAGCATCATTATTTAATAGCAGTTATTCACATAGGCATAGGTGGAGATATAGTGATTTGTCCTGTCCTGCAAACATTTGTTTTTTTGTTGTTGTTTGTTTTATTTTATTTTTATTTATATGTGTATCTATTTATTTATTTTGGTGTAGAACTCCAAGATGGTGAGTGAATACTTTTTAATGGAACCATAATGCTCCTCACTTTGGAAATATACATAGAGGTTGACTGATATTAAGGTTTTATCACATGCTGGGAAAATGTAAATGCATTGCTGATAATCTTTTTTCTTTCTATTACATTTCCAATTAATCTCAGTTGACCTCTAATATATGAAGCTATTGGGATGTTTTTCTTCCTGTGCACTGAAAGCTCAACAATTGGGTCTTATTTGCTCACACTTTGTGCTTTCCCACCTTTTCTAGCCTTAAGACAGTCGCATAAAACAGCCCAATAACATTTGAGTGAGATGGGAACTCGCTTAATTGCATGGAACTACAGAAATAGCAGTTAACATGCAGGTAATGCATACGCTGGGATCCATTTTCTTCTTATCTCTGCACAGTTTAATCCATGAAATATACAGAGAAGGTTCACTTGTCATGCAGCCGACTAATCCCGACGTGCAGCAGTAGGTCCTCTGCTTGCATGCTCGCATCATGACATCATTGCATCATGACTGAAGCTCACACAGCTCAGAGGAGTGCGGCGAGCGTCAAAGCGAAGGAGCTGTTAAACTAGGTCATCACCAGCAGATCCCATCGGACGCTCACCCAGCTGCTACCCAACTAAATTTACTGTTGATGTGTTTGTTTGCAGAGGCAGTGAGTTTCCCAGCAGTCCTTTTTAGAGATCATTACGTGATTTAACACAAGTGGCAACAAACACGTCAGCAATGGATGACACTCGCGAAAGCCACCACGCTGTTATAAATGTCGCGGGATAGGACAGAATAAATTCTGTCTCATGGACTGCATAGACTGACAGTATGGCTGAGAAAACATGCAACAAATGAATGTATAAAATGCTAAAATCAGGGCAAACACCAATCATCTGCATTCCTGCTCCTGAAGAATAATAAGTTGTTTCCAAAAACTCTGACATACCTGATTTTTAGGTTAAATGTTCTGCAAGCCAGTAAGAGATGCTCACAGCCTGATGAGCCTGACTTATAACCTATAACTAGTAGAAGTACTGACATTAGCTGACTCGACCTAACCTATTCCTTCTGAATCTGTAAAAGACCCATAGGGATTGAACAATGACATACTTTCAACCAGCAGTGTAACAGTAATGCTACTACTGCTACTATTAATAATAGTGGACGACATGAATTGCATTGTCAATTAACATTTTTTTTAACTGTACACATAATACATATATTATAGAGTGTGTTTCCATCTGAGGAGACATGCTGTAATTTTCCACCTTAAAGTGTCATAAAAAGGTACAGTGGGGCAAAAAAGTATTTAGTCAGCCACCGATTGTGCAAGTTCCCCCACCTAAAATGATGACAGAGGTCAGTAATTTGCACCAGAGGTAC
>NW_024582446.1:1986838-2047967 GCF_018398535.1 Haplochromis burtoni
CAAATCCTACCATGTGAATTCATGGATTTTTTTTTTCACATTCTGTCTCTCACAGTTGAAGTGTACCTCTGGTGCAAATTACTGACCTCTGTTATCATTTTAAGTGGGGGAACTTGCACAATCGGTGGCTGACTAAATACTTTTTTGCCCCACTGTATCTGGTGGCAGATATTCAGCATGGTGTGATCATAGTGGGATCTTTTTCAATTTACAATTTTAGTATATGTTTGCATTAGTATAAATTTAAACTCAAGGAAATGGGCGAAAAACGTTCAAGTTTAGCCCAAAAGTGTCAAGTTCCTACATAGCTGCAGATTAGAGAGACTTGCTTTTAGAAGGGCATAGGTATCTGTTAATACATTATTCCTAATAGATAAAATAAATAAATACATCTTTTTCTCTACTGTACATTTCTATTGTCTAATTATCACAATCTTAGCTTCAATTATGACGTATAGATGCGAAGATTAAAGCTTTTCAAGCTTGAAATCCTAATGAAAGATTAATGGCACTTAAAAACAAAGAATTCTGCAGTGCTTACAATAAGGTTCAATTTTAATATATCCAAAAGCAAACCTTGATTTCTTTTTAGACTTGATTTCAGACTTCTAAATTACTCATTGGTCATTCGTGCACTTTTGGAAAAATGTTATATTATAGGAGTGGCAACTTTTCTTAGGTTCTGGATGTAGTTTTAAAGTTTTGCGTGCAGCAGGTTTTGGTGGTAGTGCTTCAGCGTCTCTTGCTGTCCTCAGTGTCACCCTGCATTCCTCCGTTGCTCATTACTGCCCTCGCTGCTGAGCCAGCCCTGGCCTGAAGAGTTAGGAGATAAGACCTGTTAACACCACAACTTCCTGTGGATGTATATATATATCTGGCTTTGTCCTGGAAAAGATGGCGACCGAGGAATGCTTTGGGCAGCTGGACAGTATGACATTGATGGTCGGTGTAAATGCTTGAAGTAATCTTTAGACCTTTGCTTGGCTGTACAGATCAAAATGTTCTGGTGAACTGTTTGTACCATTGATGCTATTTGTGATTAGCACAGACTCTAAACAAGTTGCTTTCTTTTGCTGTTTTCTTGTGATGAATTAGGGCATTGTTTTCCTTAGCCCTCAGTTGCAGCACTAATTTTAATTGTCTCTGCATATAAGAAATTCAGTCTGAATATTGAGCCTCAAAGAATGACATGTGAGAGACTTCTGCCTCTGCTTTTTTATTTGTTTGTTCCTTACTGGCATTTTTCTCAGGTAGAAATTATCCAGCAATGTGTCAGCCTATTGGTATCATCCGACCCTCGTGTCAGACTTACATGGATACAAAGTTTGGACTTTGTTTTCAACGGGCACATTACCTGCATTTCCTAACAGCTGCATTTCCATGAATGCTCAGGAGCAATCACAGGATATAATATAGATGTTCTTTGTCTGCATCGCAAATGATATCCTCATTGTGTGGTTACGCTGGTTTTGTGTACACCTATGAAGGAAATGTAGTTGCCAGAAAATGCCATCACAAAAATAACCCCCAATGAACAAACACTTGGCAACAGTGGGAAGCAAAAGCTCCCTTTTAACAGAAAGAAATATTCAACAGAACCAGTCTCAGGGAGGACCATCTTGCTTTAAAATATACAAACACACGGGAATAACAAGTGACAGGACCGTAGGTTTCACAGATGCAACAAGACAATCGGTGTTTCTTTTACCTCACCTGCCAGTGCTCTAGCTCTATGACGGGTCTGTGCCTGGCTCCCAGTTTTACCAAAACACAGTGAATGCATGGTGTAGCTTGTTATACTTTAATACAATGCAACTGATAAACTGCTACTCTGCTTCTAGCTTGCATTACACTGAACTGATAGGGTGTGTCTGAACATCACACAGTGTTTGCTTCCAAATATTTTTTGTCTCATTCATTCATCCCGTTCGTCGGAGAAAACCCCCCAATAAGAACAGAAAAGATTCAAATACGTGTTGGTTTGTTTTTCTGCTTGAGGAGACTGATTCTCAGTGGTTTCTATAGTTTTAGGCCAACTCTAATTGAATCCTGACTCATGACTGCAGAAATGAACAGTCTTGCCATGGTAACAAGGATTATTTGAAGCCATCTTCCAAGGCTTCCAGTTCTTTTAAAGCAGTATCCCACAGAGGCAAAGATACATGTGGCTTGCTGGCTGAATTTAGAGAGCAGTTATAAGAATGAATCTGTGAGCACCCTATCACTCCTTTGTAATATGTTACATCATGCTAGACAAGATATTAGGTATACCTGAAATGTAGAAATGTAAACTTTAACCACATAAGATGCTTCTGCTTGCAGCAATAAAGCACCTCGTGTAAGTCTTTCCCTGTATGTTTGTCTTGAAGATGAATCCTTACTGTTCTCTCATGTGTGGGCAGGTTATGAAAGTCTGGAGGACAACTACGTGCAAGACAGCAAGATGGGCTTCGTCATCAATGCCATCAATGCGATGGCCCACGGGCTGCACGATATGCACTCTCACCTTTGTCCCGGCCACGTGGGGCTCTGTGATGCCATGAAGCCTGTTGATGGAAGCCACTTACTGGAATTCCTTCTGAAGACATCCTTCACAGGCGTGTCCGGGGAGGACATATGGTTCGATGAGAACGGCGATTCTCCTGGAAGGTAAACCCACTTTTCTTATTGTTTTAGGTGAAAGGAATTTTTTTAGACATTTTTAGAAAAAGTCGTTTAATTAAGACAGCATTAACTGACCTTCGGTTTCACCCAGCGGAGGGCAGTGAACCTCCAGTGCTTAAAGGGAAAAAATCCAATATATTCACTATTCAGTAACAGAGAACAACTAAATTAAAATTAAAGGTGATTAAAACCGGGATAAATGTAATGTTTTAAAAACTGCTGATAAATGTAAATTGAGGCACTACGATATTTTACCCACTAGCAAGACACACCATTAACCAGGGTACACCTTGCTAGTGGGTTGGACCAGATTTTGGTCCATGTTGACACAATATTATCACACAGTTGCTGCAGATTTTCTGTACTTCTACAATGAGAATCTCCCATTCCAACACATCCCAAAGGTGGTATAGTGGACTGTTGGACTTTTTACTCACTGGGTATTTCTCTTTTTGGACCAGTCTCTGTAAACCCTAGACATGGTTGTGTGGGAAAATCCCAGTAGATCAGCAGTTTCTGAAATACTCAGACCAGCTCATCCGGCACCACAAGCCACACTAGGTTCAAAGTCACTTAAATCACTTTATTAAAAAAAACAGCAGGTTCTCTACACGACTAAATGCACTGAGTTGCTTCCATGTGATGCGGCTGATTAGATATATGTTTTTGTGAGCAGTTGAATAGGCATCTATAGAAAAGTGGTTGGTGATTATTGGCTGATCTAAAGCACAATCGTGATCATAACAGCACACAACTTCCAGTAAGTAAACCACATACAGTATTCTCATGTAAGTCCGTTCATGTCATTAAATCACAAAGTTTATGGTTAAGCCGTTGAGATAAAGTTAAATATTCTCCAAATTGTATGTAGTAAAAGGGTCAGTGACTTCTTTTATGCTGAGTGAGTATGATCCGCCTAAGAAATACCAGTAAACATAACATCTATCAGCAATGGTGAAAGATCTTCCTCTGAGCCATTTCTTTCTTTCCACAATCAGGTATGAGATCATGAACTTTCAGCATGTGGAGACCAGTGTTTATGATTACATCAACATCGGCTCCTGGCACGAGGGCATGCTGAGTATCGATGATGACATGATCCAGATGAACCGCAGTGAGATGGTCCGCTCTGTCTGCAGTGAGCCCTGCTCCAAAGGAGAAATCAAGGTTAAGCTCGGATCTTGTACATCTTGTGATCAAACATCCCTGTTACATCTTTGTTATTCAGTCTCTACGTCACACTTGTATGAGGTATTTGTGTAAAGTTTTTACAAAACACAGTAGGCCCCACATTGTTCATCTCGCACATAAATAGTTAGCTTGGCAACATTGTACCTGAATGAATTGAAGTAACATTGTAAAGAAAAGTGGGTCAAACGTCTGCCACAATGATGTGAGGGAATTATAAAGCCATGCAAAGAATGATGACTTCAAGTTATTGCTTCATAAACACGGCTCTCCACGCTATTAAACCATGGGGTTTATACAGTGCTTCTGCATTTTTGCTTAGTTTTCATCAAATAAATGATGACATGGTGTGACATATCATGTGGTGTTGTTAATCTGAGGTTGTGTTTATGTTTGGTGTTTTTTCTCATGTCTTTTTCCCTATGCTGAACCTTTCTATCTTTGTTTTTACTGTGTTGAAAACAAATATTTAAATATTTATGTAGATCTGGCCTTCCTTGGACATCAAAATATATCCATGATAAATATAGTTACTTTTAGAAGAGTATACTTTTGATTACCTTGCATGTTTTATGAACCAGGTGATAAGGAAGGGAGAGGTGAGCTGCTGCTGGATCTGCACTGCCTGCAAAGACAATGAGTACGTCCAGGATGAGTTCACGTGCAAGGCCTGTGACCTGGGCTGGTGGCCTGACAAAGAACTGGAAGGTTTGCTTGCACTCTTCACTTATCCGCTTGTGTAAATCTTTAGCTGCTTTAAATACTGTGCAGGGCCTGGCACATGACCCCACTGGATTTTTTTTAGAGATTAGTTAAATAGGAAAAAGGGAAAAGGAAATTTAATCAACCTCCCAACACCTCTAAAGGTCAGTTTTTTACATGTTATACTTGGATGTTTCAAAGGGTCCTAATATACTATGACGTGTGTAACAGTCCTCACAAAAATTATACACACTATATTAGTAAATCAGTGAACAAAGAGGTGATTTTATAGCCTATTTCACAAAGGAATCTTAGTAAACACAATTTGAAGCTTAAACAAAAAAACCCCAAACAAACAAACACCATCTTCTGGTCTCTCAATTAAAAAGTAAATAAATGCAATAAACGCATTTTAGATAATGTCTACCAGCTTCTTGAAATCACCAATGCTCCAGTCAGTATACAAAAAAAGATCCTGGACAAAGTGATTCATCTGATCCACACAGCAAATTTTGCTGCTCTGCAGTTTTGTCATTTAAATTGAGATTAATTTAGGTTGCTTCAGTGGCCACAGGGTATGTTTCTGCTGCATGACTGATGCTTGCAGAGATAAGAAGAGTTTCTTCTGGCTTATCTGAGGCAGTTTTTTTTTTTAAAGTTAAGTTCCTCCAAGCTTTTACTTCTCCTCCTCTTACCTGCACCCTGTACAGCCTGTCCCGCTAAGATTTTTGCAGCGCTATTTCACAAACCTGTTCTGTCCTATTTTCATTGCTTTCCCATGACACCTGAGAGCCATTCATCATCTTCACCATTTCATCCGACAGCAGCCCTAGTTCACTTACCACTCTTCTGGCCCACTTTCAAAGGTCTTCTGTGGCTTTCAAAGACACTTCCTTAATAGGATCATCCTTCCTCCATGCTGTTTCATTTTTTATTTTTACAGCCACAGATGTTTGGATACACATGAAAACAGCATAATGCGTAGCACAAAGAAGGATATAAAAATATTCTTGTGCACTTTTCTAACCCTACCTCTTGGCATTGTACAATAAATAAATAACACAACATGAATTAGACATTCAAAGTGTGTTCTCAGCATGAGGCAGAGAGGCGAGCTTATTTGGATCCATGAAAAAGCAGTTAGTTATTTTGTCCTGCTGCACCAGCACCCCTCCTCTGCTGGCTGCAGCCCAGCCTTGCCATGGCTGAGTAGAAAGAGGCTTATTTATAGTTGAACTAAAAACCTACTTTGAGACTTACTGTATTTTCTCAGGCAAAGATGGATTTTATTAATTTCTAATGTGTCCATACAGTACAACGTTAATATATTAGACTTTTCATTGAAAATGACCCTTTATTTAACTACGTTTCTCTAAATAATCATGAATATATCCCCAGAGCTGGTGCTAAAGGGATAAAAAATGTATAGAGTTGGCCAGCTTTTAGTATACTGTGGCTGTGTTTTTATAACCCATGTTTTTCCCCTTTACAGGCTGTGAGCCGATCACTCTACGCTATCTGGAGTGGAGAAATCCAGAGTCCATTATCCAAGTGGTCTTCTCCTGTCTGGGCATCCTGGTAACATCATTTGTTACCTTCATCTTTGTCTTATACCGCGACACACCAGTGGTCAAATCCTCCAGCCGGGAGCTCTGTTACATCATCCTTGCAGGGATCTTCCTGGGCTATCTGTGCCCTTTCACTCTCATCGCTCGACCCACCGTGGCCTCTTGCTACCTCCAGAGACTCCTCGTCGGACTCTCAGCTGCCATGTGCTACTCAGCCCTGGTAACCAAAACCAATCGCATCGCTCGCATCCTGGCGGGCAGCAAGAAGAAGATTTGCACGAGGAAGCCGAGGTTCATGAGCGCTTGGGCTCAGGTGGTCATCGCCTTCATCCTGATAAGTGTCCAGCTCACACTGGAAATTACCCTCATCGTCATGGAGCCTCCTGAACCCGTCAAATCTTACCCCAGCATCAGAGAAGTCTTCCTGATCTGCAACACCAGTAACCTTGGTGTTGTAGCTCCACTGGGCTACAACGGCCTGCTGATCATGAGCTGTACCTATTACGCCTTTAAGACCCGCAACGTCCCTGCAAATTTCAATGAGGCCAAATATATTGCCTTCACCATGTACACCACATGTATAATCTGGCTGGCGTTTGTGCCAATCTACTTTGGCAGCAACTACAAAATCATCACTACGTCCTTTTCTGTGAGCCTCAGCGTGACTGTAGCTTTGGGGTGCATGTTCACTCCAAAGATGTACATCATTATCGCCAAACCTGAGAGGAACGTGCGCAGCGCATTCACCACCTCCGATGCGGTGCGCATGCATGTCGGCGACGGTAAAATTGCTTGCCGAAGCAACAGCCTGTTGAACATGTTCAAGAGGAAAAAGAACACTGGAAATGGCAGGTAGGTTCATTAATTGAGTCTGTGAGTCCTGCTCCTGAGGCACCTCAGGGATGCTGGTTTTACTGTAATTCCCTCTCAAAGGGAACGTGATGTCTTACTGTATTCACTTTCCTAGGGACACCTGTTGTAAACTGTGACGGATATAGGTCAGTACCCAATTCACACAGCCAGTTCAGCCCTTGATCTGTTATTAAAATTAAAACAAGCATCTCTGTGTGCTAAGGGATGGCAAATTAGATCCCTAATACAGAATGCAGGGTTTCTCCAGGGCTTCAATAGCATTTAAGGTGTTTCTTTTGAGATGTTATATTCAAAACCTGTAGATACCCTGTAATACTGACAATACTTTTTAAAAAATCAAATCAAATAAAAATAATGACATTAGTTTTTTACATGAAGCAGAAATGCTCTTTCTGTCTCCACTTTTCTGGGTTCCTATGAAGTAACAGCCGTCTTTATTTTGTTCATAGTTCTAATGGAAAGTCTGTGTCATGGTCTGAACCAGGTGCAAGACATCCTCCAAAAGGGGATCACATGTGGCACAGACTGTCAGTGCATGTGAAGAGACAGGAAGCAGGTTCCAATCAGATGGCTGTCATCAAACCCTTAACTAATACCTACCATAACACGGGCCTGGAATTCTCAGACCTCAGCACTAAGACTTTGTACAATGTGGCTGAGGAGGATGAGAGTGACCCTGTCCATTATAACTCCCCTGACACTCCCCCTATGGTGGCCCACGGGCAAATGCCTGCCAGTGGGCTGAAAAAAGATGTGCACGAGGAAGTGGAGCTCTATTCCCCCGAGCCTTTGCAGCAAAATAGCATTATCCCCCCCAAACATGTTGTGATGGACCGCCTGCAAGAGGAGGGGGTGGTGAGCAAGTTCAACAGTGACATGCCTGAGATCCGTGATATGATAAGCATGCCTGAGGCTGTCAGTGGTGGGATGCCAGTGTACCATCAGGCTCACCTCATCCAGCAGGAGCCTGTCCTGCCTGTGCAGCTCGACCCATTTGATGAGGAACCTGTCTTCCCTTTAGAGGAGGAAGAAGAGGAGGAAATGAATGAGCAGTTTGGCCTTCTCCACGGCTACATGTACAACAACTCCCAGATTCATGACGAGGAGGACTTTGTTGAGGTCAAATTAGCAACAGAGGACTCTCTGGCTCTGATGCCCCCCTCGCCTTTCCGTGATTGCACCGGTGCTCTAGTAAGCCCCTTTCCCAACTCGCCAGTGTCCGAGTCGATTTTGTGCACACCTCCCAATGTCACATACGCCTCCGTCATCCTCAGAGACTACAAGCAAAGCTCCTCAACTCTGTGAGGGCACGCCCTAAATGTTGACGCTTGTACTATAAGTTTTTATGTGTTGTATATGATTTTACATAAGGAAAAAGTGATCCCGTGGTCTGTCAAGTCATTTTTCACTCCTAATAGCTTTTAAATGATAAGGGTGAGACATACTGTAAATTTCTAATATAAGCTTTTAGAGACAAAAATAACTGTATATATATATATTTATGAAATATTGTTTGATAAATGTAGATTAGGTATCAATCTGATTAGTTTTTGGACTTTAAAGGTAACTTAATGAGCATAGCTAATATAAAATTATTCACTTTAATAATAAGGAAATTTGTTTTGTGTGACACATTGCGTGTCATGACCTTTGTCGGGCAAATGTAGAGGTTTAAAGCAAGAGTTGTTCTTTTAAAAAAACTCCCTCATTGACTTTCTTGGCGAGGAATAGAAAACTAGGTCAATGTCACTCTCGTATATGTTTCTAGCTGCTCATAGTAGCTTCGTATCTAGTATACGGACATAAAAGTGGCATCCAGCTTCACAGCTAAGAAGAGTTACACCCCCAGAACTATAAAACTATCTACTTAAGCTTGAAGTGCAGGGTAAAATGTTAATAAATGCCAACTTTATTGTGAAAAAAGATATTATATTGTGAATCTCTGATGGATACAGTACTGCCAAACAATTGCACTGTACCTTGAATGTAGCAGAGGACAAGTTCAAGTGCCACGTTTGTTTTTCTTTTGTACATTTATCTTATTTATATGGTCTTGAGAGGCAATTTGAACCAGTTTTAAACTTGTATGTTTTATAAATAGACATCCGCTTTCAGAACTCTATATTATTGTATTGTGAATGTATGAATTGTGTATCTTATTTTGGTATTCTATATGAATTGTTAGTATTAAAGAAGAGAGTAGCTGTTTATGCTTATATTGTGTGTGATTGGTTGTGTACAACAATCCATTTCCTAAATATTTAGACTTTAACTTCCTATCAAAATTGTATAGTGTAATAAAGTGATACTATTTGCATTAGTTATACATCGATATAAGCTATATGAAGTTCAGTGTAAAATATATCTACAGTTTTGAAATGGTAGTTGCTGTAGACGACAATTTTGAAGGGCACTTGTTTGATTTGAGTACATTAAATATTTTTTATGCTTTTGTCTTTCATGTTTTTCAAGTTGAAACATTAGGTGGCTCTGTGCTCTTGGCGTGGTTGCTAGTGATTTATAAATCAAAGGTCAGCTTTTTATTGCTCTGGTTTGAAGGAAGAATTTCAAAACAGGGACACCGTAGGAAGTAGTGACACAGGGAATAACGCAGAGTGTTGTAACACTGTTATTTCTACAAATTGTTATTTTACTTTAAAACTCTGTGTAAATGTGACCTAGTTTTACACAATTATTAGGAAAATATTTTATCTGTCTCGATGCCTGTCAGCTCGTGGACCGCAGCATGGGAAGGATTTCGGTGACATTATCTACAGAGAAGCTTTTTAAAGTTTTAGTCATTGGGGATCTGGGGGTTGGGAAAAGCAGCATTGTCATGCGTTATGTTAATAAACGCTTTGATGAAACATACAAAGCATCCATTGGAGTTGACTTTGCCCTAAAGACAATTGAATGGGATCCCAAGACAGTGGTGAGACTACAGCTTTGGGATATTGGAGGTGAGTTTCAAAACTATAAAGCAAATTCCTGTACAAAAATACTGGATGAAGAGGCTAAATCTAATTTTATGGCATCTGTTATAAACTCTGTAGAGTCTGTAGTGAAAACACGATTTAAAAAGTTTCTCCAAAGCTTTTATCTGTAAACGTTTTAAATGCAGTAAAGTAATATCTCGATACATTTATTTATATATAATGTGTATTTGAATAGAGTATACCAGAGATACACTCACTAGCCACTGCATTAGGTATACATTTTCTACATAATATCTAATTGGCATGGCAGCAACTCAGTGCATTTAGGCATGTGAATGGTAAAGATGAACTGCTGAAGTTCAAACTGAGCATCAGAATTGGGAAGAAAGGTGATTTAAATGACTTTTAATGTAGTACGGGTGTTGGTGCCAGACAGGCTGGTCTGAGTATTTCAGAAACTGCTGATTTACTGGGATTTTTCCCCAAAAAACATCTATAGGGTTTAGGGAGAATGGTCCAAAAAAGAGAAAATGTCCAATGAGTGGCAGTTCTCTGGGTGAAAATGCCTTGTTGAGGACAGCAGAGAGGCCAGACTCCTCTGAGCTAAGACAACAGTAACTCAAATAACCACTTATTACAATAATGAATGAGCAATACATCAAACCTTGAAGCAGGTGGGCTTTAGCAGCAGAAGACCAGAAGTGTAAAAACACTGAAGTTACAGTTTGCACTGGCGCACCAAAATTGGACATATTGGAAAAACATTTCCTGGTCTGATGACTTTTGATTTTTTCAGCAACCTGTGGAAGGTAGGTACAGAATTTGGAAACCTGGCTCCATCCTGCCTTTTCATCAACAATTCAGACTGGTTGTGGTTACTGTGGGTTATTTTTTGGCACATTTTGGGCCTCTTAGTTCCATTTTTTAAACCCCACAGCCTACAGAGGATTGTTGTTGACCATGGCCACCCCTTTATGTCCACAGCGAACCCATCTTGTTACGACTGCTTCCAGTCACAAATGTCACAAATCCAGTAGCAAGGTGTACTTAATGAAGTGGGTGCTGAGTGTACATTTAAATTTAAAATGATAGAAAGTACACTTATTTGCCTAAAATATATTTTAAATAAACAAGAACTCTGGAGGAAGGCATTTTATTTGCACATAATATTCCAAAATTGCACATTTTTTAAAATTCATCCAAATCCATTTTTTCCCCTGTGGAAATTGTATTTTAGTTCTTTTTTGGTGACACAACTTTTATACACATTTTTAAAGTTAAATTTAAGTTTAAGTTTGCTGAATGCTTTAGTGCCTGGAAACTCAAGTCAAACTGCAGTGGGGTTTTTTTTTTTTTGATCCATTCTTTACTCAGAGCTAATTTTAATCCTAGCCAGTGTCCATGGAAACATATGATTTTATTTCAGAAAATTATCAGTAGTCTCTCAGTTCTTACATAACATTTAGGTTGCAGTCTGATTTGACATGATACTTCAGACCAAAAAGAAATAATAGCTGCCATGAGGAAAAAAAAGACACATTCCTACTTGCAGCCAGGTTTTATTAGAAGTTGAGCAAAAGGATCCATTACACACATAATTTTATTATCCCTCAAGGCCAAGAGAGGTTTAAGAACATGTCCCGAGTGTACTACAAAGAGGCGATGGGAGCAGTAGTGGTCTTTGACATTACAAACAGCTGCACCCTGGAGGCTGCCTCTGAGTGGAAGCAAGACCTGGATACCAAAGTGCGTCTTGACAGTGGCCAACCGATCCCTGCTGTCCTGCTGGCCAACAAATGCGACCTGACGGGGAGGGATGGAGCCTTGGTGTCCTCTCTGGACAGCTTTTGTAAAGACAACAGCTTCCTGGGCTGGTTTGAGACTTCTGCTAAGGTTTGTGCAACCATAGAAGGGGAATATGTGCCTTCAGTAACAGTCAGTGTTGGGTGTTTAGAGGTAATAACATTAGGATATTCAGCAGATCATTAACTGATTATCTGAGGGATTGGATTCTGTTTGACTAATTTAATAGATTTTATATCTAAAAATATTACTATTGCAAGTAAGCATACTGCATGAGATCCTGCATTAGACTTGCATGAGGGCATGCTTTATTGCATGTGTGAACTTTATCACTGCAGCTACTGCATATAACCTGTTTATATAAATATGTAAAAATATTAAAACACGCAGCCAAAAACTTAACCCGGCGGATGCACGCACAATGTTCTAAATCGTGTTCTTCCCTGCTTTTTTTTTTTAGGAAGATATAAATATTGAAGAGGCAGGTGCCTTCCTTGTCAAACAAATAATGCTGTGTGACACCAGCCTGTCCGTTGAAGAGCACCACTGGGATAGGATCAAAGTGAACCAGACTCCCACGGAGAGTCAGAGTCAGTCACTGTGCTGCGGGAGATCACTGTTCTGAGACAAAGAGCCAAACGAAAGCTACTGCTGGTTAAACAGAACCTGACCTGTTTGTGGTGCTGGGACATGAATCCACAGCCGCCTCAGTGAAGCTATGACAGAAAGCCACCAAGCTTCAGTAGCTTTATATTCATATTTCTGCTTTGCTGATTTTTCTCAATAATCTATGGACTGTGTGGGCTGCCTCATAAACACCTCTGTGGAGACAATGAGCTCATTCCTCTGATAAACCACTGATCCAGTCAGGATAATAAACAGATCAGCATGATACACATCCTGCTGGGAAAAGCCTGTGACACTCACTGCACAACCAAGACGTGCTAGTGAATGACCCACTATGATGAGGAGCCACAAGCTATCTAACGTTTATTCCCATGCAGAAAAACAGCGAAAATGTATATTTCATCAAATAGTCCTCATCAAATGACACTTTATTTGATTGCAGCTTCCACTGTGCCTTCGTCTGTTATGCAACCCATGCATATAATTATCTCTTAATCACTTTTGCAGTAAGATGAGCTAAGACCCATGCACAAGCAAGGCATCTCAGATTGATATGGCCAAAAGCAGAGAAAAGCTATCAGCATGACCTGATTTTGGTGGAGAAAAGAGATTTGTGAAAATGCCCAGAAAGTACACAGTGTCCTATACTGGGAGCAGAGCATTTAGCATCTATCTAACAAATATCAGAAGAGTGAGTGTATGTGACTGTATGTGTCAATGAAGTAAAATATCAGCCACTAAATTCTGGCTGAGATTGAAATAAAACCATTTGGAAGTAAATGACAAGCTCATCCATTCATCGCACACCCTCGACAGGTTACCAGGCTTATAAGTTCATTATTTCGTTAGTTTAGTTATTGCTACACTGCCTAAAGTAACTGGATAATTCTACGTTGATCAACTTAACAAATATATTTCTTGCCTCTTTTTCATGGACAGTTTGTTCATTTAAATCATGTCACCATGACCTTTTTAAAGGCTTGTAAATTTTATGCTTTAATCAGTTACAAGGTGTTTTAACAGAATACGTTTGAAATAATAACTTTTAATTGAGTGGTTTGTTTTAATGCTATTAATGTGAAATTAAAGTGCCTTCAAAGTCGGACATTTAAACCAGTGCAATGTACGATACCTTGTCTTGCTCATTGACATGTTTTGTGTTGCTCAGGTTATTTTTGCACACCAATCTGTTCTTTGCTGTCCTGTAGTTTTACTTTTCGGTGTCCTTGCAGTGCAGCAAGGGAACTGTTCTACATCCTGCCGCTGGTTACCTTTTCAGAGTAGCATTTGTCCAAATTCAGCCACTGTCTCCAGATGTGTCATGAGAATGGATTTAACCTTGGAGTATAATCACATAATGTTTTGTTATATCAGCAGTTGTTGACGTGGCATTAATTTGCATTACCATAAATTTCCCCCCAAATAGATTAAAAAGTTAAAAATGGGCACCATAATTTCCCATATTTATCCAAACCCCATCACAAATTCATCTGATCTCTACATGCTGATCAAAGGAGTTGCAGCATAAAAGCCAGCAAGGTAGTTTACCTCATGTAGCAATTGTGCCTGAGGCAAAACGATGGAAGAAGTAACACACAACTGCTAATTTTGGATGTATGTCCCAGTTTCTGGAGACCTACATTCAGAAGTCAAAGAGGGATGCTGGCCCCAATACTTTTTCACATCGGACACAAAAGCCCCGCTCCTTAACTTGTTTATAAATATGACAGTTTGAATGGATGGGAGCCTCACTCCCAGCAACAGATCCCATCACTTGTGCATTATTGATATTGCCCTGTTTTATCAACCCTCCGGCGTGCATTTTCTCTGGCAGCTTCGTTCATATATTCATGACTGCATGACAATTTCAATTTAGTCAAACTTGTGAATAGGTTTATAAAGCGTAAAGCTTTGTGCATAGCTTTGCTGTGCCTCTCACTGTCTCCCATTGTGCCTTGTGTGACCCATTTTATGATGTCCTGTGTGGAAAAAGTCTTTGAATAGAAGACATTTGCAGACATTCTCCTGCACCTACATTATATATGTTGATGTGCCCGAGTCCATAAATGCAAGAAAAGAAATGCTAGAATATGAATGAACCTATACCCTTTAAACTGACCACGTCCTGAACCATCAAGGGGCTCCATGATGACGGTCTGGAATCCTTACGTTGCTGTCCATGGTTCTGAATTTTTGTCACAAGGCGAGTTCTCAAACACAACAAAATACAGATTTAGAGGTTAATAGTTTTGCTAGTAGATGACGCCATCTAGTGCACAAAATATACCTGTGCAAAGACACTTTGAGAAGGGACACAAAGTGTTTTTTTCTTTTGTGTTGCTGTCCACATCAACACTGAGACAAACTGATTCTATCTGAAAATCCTGTTTCTGATTCTAAAGGGTTATTGGCAGTACTGAACCAGTCCTGTTTCCCCCATCAACCACCAACATGTTTTGCTTCATCGCATCATGTTTCTGAATCAGATTTTTAAATTTGTAGCTACATTTGCTGCATTTAAGTGTGATCTATAGCAGTTTAAAGGATAAGCTAATCAGATGTTTTGCATGTAATGATCTGCAAAATAACCAGTGCCAATGAAGCTACTACTTTTTTAAAAGCAATATTTAAAGTAGCATAAAATGCAAATACTCAACTTCTTCCACTTTGTGATCAGTGCTGTCTGTCAAATCCACAAACTGCACTGAAAATGTTTTTATTTATATTATTTGGTATGCATTCTTTTTTTCCCCCCAGCAGTATGAATAATTGAAGTTCATACAGTTATGATAAAAATAAAGTACTCACTCTTTCTATTCTAAGGTTTTACATATCAGGACATTATAAATAATAATAATAATGTGGTCCTTCAAGTCGGGCAAGTACAACCTCAGATAAACAACACATGACATATTACACCATGCCTTTATTTAACAAGAATTAAGCCAAAATGCAGAAGTAGACATACATGCAAAGCACATTCTCACAGGTTTCATAGGAATTACCTCTATAAACACAGACGATTTGACAGAGACTACCTGAAAAACATGTAACATTAACATGTACTTTGGTGTAGTATGGATGGTAGTAGGAGGTGGGGGTCTTTATCAATACCAAACGCTGAAGCAGTATAAAAAAAGAAAATACTAAAACACTGAATATAATACAGCATATTAGTACAAATACCTCATACCAACTGTCAGACACAGTGGTAGTGGGCTGATGATGGTCACTGAGTGAACTCCTCTTCATACTAAAGCATTTTGGAGTCAAATGTGAGACCATCTATCTTAAAGTCAAAGCTTTCTGAAATTAGGTAACGAAACAGGACAATGATCCAAAGCACAGCAGAAAAGAGACTGAGTTAATAAATTAAGCTTAAGAAATGAGAATACAATATGTTTTGTTTTGTTTTTGCAACAGTCAACAGGTAAGAAAGTGTCTAGAAGTCTATTATGTGTAGACAAAACACTGTAATCTTGTGTTAGATGCTTTTTTTGTGCTTGAATGATTTATAAGTCTAAAATTACATCACTCTTAAAATGGCCAGGTACAAGAACTGGACTGGAAATGGACAAAAGAGCAGCAAAGCAAAGCTTTGGCATTCAGAAAGTCTGAGCCATTGTAAAAATTTACAAGAAAATCTACTTGGAAGCAAAATATAGGAGCAGTTCAAGACTTTTTGCACAGTGTTGTATGTGATATATTATTGAAAGTCAATACAAAACCTTTGACAGAATTATATCCAGAAAAGAACCAAAACTAAACAATGTCTTAAATCGAATTTACAAAAAGGCTCTGACGTTTTAAACGTGTATTGCAAAGGCCATGGCTTCAATGTCTCATTAGGTTAACTCGACAATTTTCTGTCTTTTGTGTCTTCCACGTGACTTTGTCAGGTGTACCATTTAAGGGGAGCTGCTTAATTCCTGAATCAGTTAAAATAAAACTATATGCCCACATGTGAAGTTTTTTAATGGGCTAATTAAAAGAATGACATATCACAAAGGTGAATATTTAACCAGGTTTTCCAGCTTTGTGTCCAATTCTCTGCAGAGCCAAAATAACCTCAATCTTCTTCCTTGGGGAACATAAGGAATGAGGAAATACGGCCTATTTTTCAGACATGCACAATAGATTGGAATAGAATACCAGAGGAGTACCCTTATATCGCGTTTCAGTGGGAAAGGGCGTTAGTAAAAGATGCTTGTGGCTACATTGTCTCCCTGCGTTATTTGTTTGCACTTTTAAACCACTCTTCAAAGGTCTGACAGGTGTCACTGGGGTAAGGTTTTGCTTCCCTCCCAGCCCTCGAGCATTGAGGCTACTCGGGACTCTTCTTTAGCCAGCAGGGGGCCTCAGGGCTATCTGAATTCCTTGTGTTGCTATGTAAAAAAATTATAACTAAAAATTGTTTGAAGAGCTCACAGCGCCAAAAACGTTAAGATTGTGGCAAAAATAAGGACTTTGATTTTGAGGATTTTTTTAAATTATAATTGAATTTTGAGCCACACAAAATGACCATACATAGGTGTTTAGAAATAATAACACTCCCTCTATTAAACTTACAATAATTTAAGGATATTGATGTCTTTTAAATTGGTTTAATTTGCTATGATAGCTATCAAAATGTATACTGTATATAATGTATATGTATATAAATGTAAACCTATTTATGCTCTTCTTTTTTCTCAGCAGGTGTCAACGCAAGCAGTTTTAAAACGTTTTGTCAGCTCACATTCCGATCGAGGTCACCTAATCTGACGGGTCACGGAATACACCGTAACACCGGTCCTGCATCCGGGTGACGGCAGAGCGCAGACTCAATCCCCGCTGCAGTTCACTGCGTTTCCGTAGCCACTTTGCTACCCGCTGAGCCCTGGTTGGGGAAGGAGCTGGCGGAAACGACTGATCCCGGTCGACTAAACGCCAAAGCTGGCAATATAAATGGCGCATTAGGGCTGCTATCGGAAGGGACTCTCTAAACCAATGTTCGTGACTCGGGCGCTTTTGGAGAATGCGTTGGCAACACCCTCCGTAACATGTGAGATGTATACAGAAAGGTATTAACTGTGCGTTATTTCGGCTAACTAGCTAGCAGCTACCCCCTTCTCTGTATCCAATTTATGGTAGCTCGCTTGATCTGTTTTCTGAACCGTCGCTTGTGTACCGGAGGAAAATGAAGAAGTTTAATATTCGGAAGGTGCTGGACGGCTTGACAGCGGCTTCTTCCTCCTCCTCCGCAACTGCTCAGCCGGGTACTCCCAGGGAAAACGATGTTGTCCAGGAGACTTTACAGTCGGAGCATTTTCAGCTTTGCAAGGTGGGTTTCCGTTAATAACAGCTAACATTAACGAACTGACAGTCAGATGACAGCAGCGTGACACAAAAAAAGAAAGGAAAAAACGCTGGCTGCTTTTATTTCTGGATATTAATTTCATTATTTAGGATGGAAACCACTTGAATGTGCACACACCAGATTTAAAGTCACACACTTGAACACTACAATGTGATTTATTTATATGTAATTATTTTTTTAGTCTATTTTAGCCAGCCCTGCCTTGATGTAGTCCATAGTGGGCTGTTTGCATTGCTCTGAATCTTTGAAACTGTATATTCGTCACTGTAAAATATCATAAAATTACAACACAACACTCACCCACCCCATTTGGACATTGCTCACTTCTATTCATGCTGGAGGTGCAGGTCTAACGTGGGTTTTAATGCGAGTTGTTGAGGGCAACATCTGCAGCCTGTATTTCGTTTATCATAATAATAGTGGATCCACTGCAAATTTCCCATGTTATGTTTCAAAGGTGGTGAGAAGAACACTTTTTATTGCAAAAACTCCAACTCTAGTAAATATCCACCACCTCTCTTACCTTCAGCTAAACTTCTACTTGGATTTTTATTATTAGCCACCACCATCCACGAGTGCAGCAATCGCTTCAGAGCATAATCTTTGTGGGTACAGTGCATAAGAGCATGTGAGTGAACAGCTTTGGCAAAATAAATAAATAAAACTGATCATTTAAATCATAACCTCACAGGTCGCTACACAAGAGCTCCCCAGCCTCATTTTTAATCATGCACGGTTTAGTAATGCAGACTGTTAGGGCTGCCTGGAAAGGTTTCGCCCACCAGCTTCAACTCCAGCTGGGAGCAGAACAGGTCAGGTCCCCGGGTTACAGGGCCATGGCATTACCTGTTATATAATCCTGCTGCAAGCTGCAGAGAGCTTATGGATGATTGAGCAATGTTTCCAACCTGAAACAATTGGGTTATAGATGCCTGATGATGATAATAATTTGGAGGATAAGCTACTGCAAGATTCAGACAATAAAAGTCCAGCTCAAGGTTGTCATATTGAGTTTTACTGTTGTTTTCCAAAATTAATACTTCACAGATATCAAGTAGCCATGAGAAAGATATTTCAATAATGTTTATGCTTTATCTAATTTCTTTTGATAATAGAGCACATTTTCCACATTGATGGCTTGCATTTCTTGGAGACTATAATTTTTTTAATGTCAGCTTGACTGTGTAGGAGATGATCGAATAGCTAGCTTAAGGTCTAATGTAAATTCTGCTTCTTCTTTTTTTCCTGCAGACTGTGCGTCATGGCTTTCCATATCAACCATCCTCAATGGCTTTTGACCCCGTACAGAAAATCTTGGCCATTGGGACTCAGACTGGAGCTTTGAGGCTGTATCCTTTTTCCCATGTGAAGAGTCATGCAAGGAAAGTAAAGGTTTACTTTTTTTTAAAAAACCCCAAAAAACACTCTCACCCACACAGTCGTGGCACACATGTGTAAGGAAAGTAAATCCGTGTCCAAGTTCCTGGAATCGTTTCCAGGAACATTTTTCCACTTAAGTTGGCATTCAGCATTCCACAAAGGCACGGGAGTTCACAGAGTAAATGATCCTTTCTGTCTATTGTCATCCAACGCTGCAAAACAAAGCATCTCCAAAACAAGCTAAAGGAATCTGAGTTCTTAGGCTTAGGATGTGTTTCTGTGCAACCAGCAGCCTCCTTCTCCTGGAGCACCCAGGCTCATTAGTGGTATCTCTGCAGTAGCATGAACAGCTCCTCTGCCATATGCCGAGGAGCCAACCTCATCAACTGTGCTGCCCAGTCAGTGCCAGGATGCCACTTCATATGTGCTGTAAACATAACTGGACTTGCACGACATGCACACACAATCAAGCTGCCACAGTGCTGTGTGGCCCCTCAGGCAGTTGGAAGTCAGTTTCGTATTTCTTTGTTTTGAAGGATAAAAATGTGCTTTTACAGCTAACATCCGTGACTCACAGCAGCAGAACTGCCCCTGGATTCCAGGCTATTAAACACTGCATGTGATAGTCTACTCATATCCAGGTTACGCCTTCAGGGCTGACCTATTAGTGTATCAGCTCAGGGTTTCCCTTTGTGCTGGTATCCTGCTTAAGAAGCCCACCTGCCTTGTTTAGATTTTCATTAAGTGGCTTTGTCCTCATCATTATCCACTCTCTAGATTAAGAGGGCATGCTGTTTTTTCACAGGGCTACTCCCACAGAACATACACTGCTTCCATGTTGTCCTAATGTGCAAGGTGGAGCTGATGGGATTACTGTCATTCAGGCAATTGGTCCATTTATCAAAAGATGGTCTGTATCGATCCACCTCACTGCCCCTGGAGTTTGGAACTGCTGCCACAGCTCAGTAGACATAAGTTCAATGAGGTGTCTACAAGCAATAAATGTCTGCTTTTACAAGATCTGCCTCTACTACAGCGTTTTAATCAGTGTGTAACTCTAGACATTTCCGTGCTCTTTCCAGTGCAGTTTTGGCAATTATAAAACCATCATATCTCGTGTTTAAGCACATGCAGATAATCTTTGTGTGCAGTGACCGTACACATCTTGAACTTTTTAAAAACTAGACATCACGGTTGATCCAATAGCTGAGTACTTGGGATATATTTTGTTTGGTTGCCGATGCTATAAGCGTAAGAGGTCCCTGGTTTGATACCGGCTTTTTCATTTGATGTGTGTCATTAGTGTAAAAGCACACATGTATAGACAAGCCAGCTCTCCTCTGACTGGTTGCACTTGGCAAACAGAATGTTTGAACAGCAGGTGGGTGGTTCTTCTGTGCTTCTAGACATGGATGACTTCCTTAGATGACCACATTAGGGATATACTCACTCACTAACATTATACAGGGTGATAAGCAGGAAAAACCTAACATTTGAAGCTGTGTTTTCTCCCTGCATACTTTAATTAGTGAACCCAATATAAGTATATTAATTTTAACTTTTTGCAAAATCAGTATTTTATTAGGTAAAGGCTGGTCTGATCGTGGTAGAAGTCAGAATTTGTTTTTGAAGGTTTTCAGAGTAGAAATGCTGTACCTGCTTCACTACGCTGTAGTTCCTTCTTTTTTGGTATTAATATCTGCACTTGTAGAAAGACTACTAAAGACATTATCAGTCTTCTATTGGTAAACTAGCATGAAAGAGAACTTCCTGTCATGCGTATCATCTGTTGACTTTGTGAGAAAACCTGCTGATGTTGAAATGCTGCGGTGAACCACAGTGGTTTACCGAACAGGGAAGTGTTGACGTTCATAGGGTATGACTGAAGTGTGTGATGTTTTTAGGGACATGGGGGGATATCCTTAAGAAGGTTACGAGAGCAAATTATTTGGCATCTGCTGTGATATGTCAAACTTTGTGACATTAGGACTAGAGATGGACCGATCCGATATTACGTATCGGTATCGGTCCGATACTGACCTAAATTACTGGATCGGATATCGGAGAAAAATAAAAAATGTAATCCGATCCATTAAATATCACGAAAGCACCTCACAAAACTTGCAACACGCCGTAACTCACCTCAGAACGTTAGCACTCGGAGCAGTATGCATCACGTGATAGAGCGGCTGTGGCATGCGGGACCTGTCGGTGGTCTGGATAGCATGTGGAGCTTCGCTAGCAACCCGGCATTTCATCTCCGACAAAGTTATCCCCGAGAGAAGTAAAGCAAGTGTGTAAGTCCATCTCTGAATGTTTGTAAAGCATTCCTGCGTTAAGCTTAACGAGCGACTGCCTCTCGCTCTCCGGCTGCTACTTCAATCGTGAAACTGCTTAACGATCAGCTGATCGGCTTTTCTGTCGCGAGTCCGTCTCTCTTGTTTGTTTTTGGCCCACTTTGCACCAGAAAGAGGAAACCAGCGGCTGAACAACAGCAGCACGTTTAAGCTTGATAAGCTGTTGTTAGAATTTATTTAATATTACTTTCTACTCGAGGATCTTTTTCTACGTAGCTGACGGCTGGTAACTGTGCAGGGGCGGATCTAGCAAAGTTTAGCCAGGGGGGCCGATAGGGCATTAACAGGGAAAAGGGGGCACAAAGACATACTTTTCTTTCTTATTCTCATTTAAAATGTCTAGCTTTTAATAAATAATTATCTGACACCCAAAGTTTTAATTTGATGTAAAAGGAATAGAAGTCAATTACTGTATATAGTGACTATTAAGTCTAATATATATACCCTAGTAAGCTATAGTACTTTTTCCTTTGGGAAGGTACCATCTGTGCAGTCTGCAATTTTGTTGAAGAAAGATGTTGAATCTATTTAATATTTCTTGAAAAATAATTGATTTCTGTGCATTTTTTTCACACTGCATCAAATTAAGGTTGATTACGTCGATTAAGCATCATGAGGTGGCGTGAGGGGTGGTTCCCTATTTTTTATTTATTTATTTTTGTTGTTGCTGGGAGTTGGAACCCTATTAGTTAGGTTGCTTAATATTTACGCTAAGTACTCTTTAAAATACCAGAATAGGGAGGATGGTGTAGGTTTAAGTTTATTAGATTGATCAGTATTGCTGAACTATGAAATATTTTTTTTGTATACAGGTATAACAGAATAGCCTTAGTGTAGTTGTTGTTTTAAACTTGAGTATGAACTTATACAAAATGCAGCAAGATATTTAAAAAACAGTTTTGTTGCTTAAAAAACACTATATCGGATTCATATCGGTATCGGCAGATATCCAAATTTATGATATCGGTATCGGTATCGGACATAAAAAAGTGGTATCGTGCCATCTCTAATTAGGACTAAAGTGTGCTTTCCTTTCATACATGGGTAAAAAAAATGCATCTGCAGGGTTTTCGTCAGAAAAGTTAACCCCAGTGGCTTTGAGTGAGACACCCATAGTTTTGTTTAAATTTAATGTTTGGTGCAGTTAGCAGCAACAGTAGTCTAAAAAGACACATTAGCTACCTTAATGGGTGTAGCTTATGTATTCAAAACTATTTCTCTTTTGTAGGCCCAGTGAGGGGTCAGTTTAGGTCAAGAGTGGGCCTTTAACTTTCCCAAGGGGCCACAATTTGGGCCTCATTGGAACATCTACTCTTACTAGCAGCAGCTTATAAAGAGATAAAATTAATATTGAGCAGAATTGCGTTCAGCTCCACACCATTCCCAGTTTCTCATGTGGTCTCTTGGGAAGATGAATTTCCCACTCGTGACTTGTGCTATCCTGTGATGTGCTTACGGTGCTGCTATTGATTTCATGATTGATTACAAGATAATGGTTTTCTAAATTCTCAAAATGTATTTGATTTAATAGTATGACTGGAAATCTTAAAGTGCAGGTCAATACAGTTGCTCAGAGAGTTGATCTATTCAGTAGGACGCACAAATAGAGACTTCCAATATTACCAATATTTTCTGTATATTTGTGTTGTTTGTGTGATTGATTTCCCCACTTTTGTGC
This sequence comes from Haplochromis burtoni, assembly GCF_018398535.1. Classification (NCBI taxonomy): domain Eukaryota; kingdom Metazoa; phylum Chordata; class Actinopteri; order Cichliformes; family Cichlidae; genus Haplochromis; species Haplochromis burtoni. The sequence goes on from NW_024582446.1 coordinate 2,009,974, forward strand.
CAATGAAGTCGAAATCTTAATTACAAAATATAATGCTATTTAATAACGGATAAAGCATTTTATTTAATCAGACAAAGCTAATATCCAGTCAGTTCATCGCTGTGTTGTCTTGCAGTCCAAAACGTTAATTAATTCAGGACAAGAAGCAGCAGGAACTCTTCACCTCTCAAAAACTGGAACCTTGCAATCAACTAGCTGATTACTCAACTTAGGAAGTTACTTAATTTAAGAGAAAAGCAAATCATATGAAAGTTACCATATGACCAACAGTGTGAGACAGGAACTAGCATTTTGAGCTTTTTTGTTTTGTGGTGTGACCCATCTTCCTGTGTCCACACTGCCAATGAAATTAAGAAATAAAGAGAAACATGTATTGTTGTATACATGGTCTATTACTATGAAGATTATACCGGTGGCCCCTAAGCTTTTGATCATGTAGTGTGGCAGGAAGTTAGAAAAGAATGCACTCGCTCCCCGCAGTGATAACATCTTGTTGTGAGGTTCGTGTTAGTAATTTCCTGCTAGCCTAGAAAGTAGCTTTGCTCAGCAGTACTATTAACCTATATTGCAGCTGAATCAGTTTTACAATACTTACAGCGAAAAGTTGATAATCACTGGAAAACAACACATACTTCGTGTTCACTGTTGCCTGGTTGCTTAAATGACCCCCACTGGATTACAGAAATATGATGAAAACACTGTTAAATATTACCATTCTTGGTTTTTCAGCTACCTCTCTGCTCTTATGCTCTTATTTATGCATCACCAGAGGGTATGCAATGGACTTAATGACTCTTCCTCCTCCTCCTCGTTCATTGTGGACCTATGGAAACATGATAACCATTAATAATTTTGACAAATGTTGTACACAACCTGCAATGCCAGGAGCTAAAACTGGACACAAAGGTCGTGGGTGAATGTGAGGTCAGTTGCCCACAGCCTTCGACTGGCGCCAGCTAAAAAAGTCTTGGCTCTAATAGTCTGAGTTTACCACTGTCATATAACGACCTGATGTCCACTGTTGAGCCCATCCTGAAACGGTGTCCTGAACCCCACCTTAGTTTGTTTAAGGAACTGAGGGATTGTTTGATCACTGCTTGCTTGTTTAATCCTGTACAGAATCATACTATTTGAGCCTTAAAATGGTTTTAGTCGACATAGCTGCCAGTCTTTGGAGCATTTCTTTTGCATGCTAACATTAATAGTATGAGAAACACTGCACCTTTTTTTTTTTGTCTCTGTGGTCTCTCTGTCTGTTCATAGACTGGCTGTATGATTAGTGCTCTTGTGGTTTCCTCCTCCTTTTGTGCTTGCATGCACAACTCAGTGCACATATGTCTCTGAGAGTGATTAGAGGCTAGTTGAAAGGATTTCCCCCAATTTCTCTTGTGATTATTCAGCTGCTTGTGAAAGTATTTTGGAGGTTTTTATCTGAGGCGTTACAGCCCCGATGCTTACGTGGCAATGCGTCTGACTTTTGCACTGTTCATAATTTGTGATGCCCCGTGTCTTTTATTAGCTGAACGAGCAGCCTGATTGCTTCTGAATGGACAAATTAAGCAGGCAGAGAATCTCTAAGTTAAACTTAACAGTCCAATAGAGAGAGGTGAGTGTGAAGTTAATCATGCTGCCGTCACACTGGCTGACGCATGTGAATATATGAGGGAGACAGGGCCCACTGATTTTATTTATAACTCATCAGTTTAGTGTGTTACATGCTTTTGCCTGTGCCTTTTTAGGAATGCAAGCGGAAAATGTCAACTTCCATTTAGTTCAGAAAAAACAAACAAAGAACTTAAGAACCTTTTGATTAGAAAAAATCACAGAAGGCTGGAAATAGCAATTGTCACTTTCATCTTTTTGTATGAAATTATATTAGAAAAGTTGCAGCATTTTTAAAATAGGTTTTCCTCGATTTCTGCATGAACCTTCCTGGCACCATTCCAGTTTTCTTTGACTGAGCAAACTTTTTTAGCTTTGGCCGTGCAGGGGTGGAGTGCTACTGTCAGCACGAGAGCAACGCTGCTGTCATCCAGCTCCAGTTCCTGATCAACGAGGTTTGTTGTCATTACCTGTTCCTTGTGTCCTTGTTTGATTTTCTCTCTCCTCCTCCTCACCACCTCTTCGCTCCCAGCCTGTTCACTCCTCTCCTCACACACCCAGCCATGAATCTATTGATGAATGTGCTTTTATACATCGATTAAAAGTAATGCTAGTGGTGTAACCTGTATTCATTTCAGTTCAATTCAGTTGACTTTACTTGAATATTGTCTCTTTGAGCTAATTTTACTTCAGCACACTTTATACTGTAGAGTCTACGAGCTTTATATCACATGCTTGTGATACAGCCATATAAAGTGTCAATGCCAAGCCACATGATGTGTTCTCAACGCAAATAACTGCTCTGTTTATCACCGTCACCACAGGGGGCGCTGGTGAGTGCCTTAGCTGATGACAGCATCCACCTGTGGAACCTGAGGCAAAAAATCCCTGCTATCCTGCATTCGCTCAAGTTTAACAGGGAGAGGTACAGTAATGTGTTTGTTTGTCTGCTGCTGCATTTGCTGCAACACTGCATCTGATGTGAACAAAATTTGCCTTCACAGCTGGCCACATGCTGTGGGGCTGCACCAGCTGTTTTTAGCCAATAAGGAAAATCTGTGACTAATGGTTCAGTATTAACAATGCATCAAATTACTACATTTTTTAGAAGGAATGTGGCACCCACAGATTTTTATCACCCAGCTTTGCAATTTTTCTCAGCTCATTATTTGGATTTTTGGCCTGCAGATTTTCTTTCCCTCTCTCTGTTCAGACCCTCTTTCAAATGTAGCAGAAATTTTATGTTGGCCAGAAGGACATTATAATAATGCTATAGGAACACCGGAAACATAAGATGATCCCACCCAGGGGAGCGGCTATCTGCTGCTGACCCGGTGTTCACCGCAGTATATAAGGGATCATTTGTGCCAAGAGCCAATCGGTATACTGAATAATGAGATGCTGTGATGTGTTTTTATTGTTGTTATGTTGAAGTTTTATATGCGTGTATGTATGAATGGGTTGATGTGAAGGGATTTGATTCATTTTGTTTATTGCTTAGTGAACCAAAGACAATTTTCCATTGATGTTGATAATAAAGTTATTGTATTCTATAATCCAGTGGGACATATTTGCACTGAAATGGCAAGACAAAAATGAGCAGTAAACTGACTTAAATGGCAGTATATTTTGACTGTGCGCTACTTTTCCTTTCATTTAACAGTTGCTACAGATATTTTGCAGCATCTTGATGGTTTAAACCATCAGGTCTGTTAAAAGAAACTCCACACTTTTTGTTAAGTCAGTATTTCCAAGTTCATTTAAAAATGACTCCAGATTTCCTCTGGAAAAAAAAAATCACAATTAAGGTACAGACTAATAGCAAAAGAAAACATTTTTGCAGGTTCATTCTATTTCAGATAGTAAATGTTCTGTATGACTGGATTCTTCTTTCACCCAGTTGAGAATAGGCAACAGTATTTACTCTGCTGTTCCCCCCCAACTGATCTATATATAGTCTGGCTTCATTAGTGTGACACAGTGCAAGGCCTTTGTAATTAAATCTTACTCACTTGCTTCTTCTTCCAGTTGGACCAGCGTGATTAGGGACAAGGGTAACCGTCTGATGCCAACTGAGTCATGAGATAATAAAAAGCCTGGTTGTGATGGATCTTGATCTCTTCCAGAATCACATACTGCCACCTGCCCTTCCAGAGCAAATGGCTGTACATCGGCACAGAAAGGGGAAACATCCACATTGTCAACGTGGAGTCCTTCACTCTCTCAGGCTACGTTATTATGTGGAACAAAGCCATCGAACTGTGAGTCTGTATTTCACAACTACACCCCTCCTCCCATTACTCACTCACTATTTGCATATCTTCTTTGTGCAGCTGACACTCGACCAGGAAACTCAAAATTGCAAAGGAATGCGGTTGCCGGCACTTGCAGAAACAGTTAGTCCTGTGAGCTGAGAATACTGTAGCTCTGATCGGTATGAGGGCGGTATGGAGGTGGTGATTGTGCCATGCCAGGACTTGCAGTTGAGACTTCTGGAGGTGTTTGCTGCCAGATTTAACAGAACATCTCTGATAGGAAGTGCCCACTTCATAACCCCAGTGACCCATCCTGTGTCACCCACTCCCTCGTGTAAGCACCCACTGTAAAGTTTGCAAGGAATTTTACATCACATCCTGCATCTTCTGAGGGGTTCCCATTTAATGTCACATGCAGGTGTATGATCGAGGTGGATAAAATCACTATCAGTATCTTTTCTGGTTATGATAGCATTTTCGTGTATCGAATACAGGTTTTCCCAGCACACGGGAATTTAAAGTGATCATTTTTAAACAGCTTTGCTAAATGGTGGATTATTTACTTGATACATAATTTAACAAGTGATAATAAAAAAAATTTCTGGTCAAACAGGGCAGCACTGGCAGGTCGACGCGCTCTTCATACTTGCAATATCTAGCAAAGTTATTTTGCTAGATAAAGTTTAGGAATTCTGTCGTTTGGGTCATCCCTCCAGCATTCCCATTAGTACAGACTGAGCCATTATAACTGTGCAACATTTAACAGTTCTGTAAAGGACATTAAGTCTGTGTCTTTCAATGCCACCTACACTGTGTAGATGAAAGTACCAGACCACCTGCACATTATACCAACTGGAGCTGCTCCACTACGAAAAACCATGCCATGAAGATCCCAGCACACATGTTTAGTGCTGATGATAATGCAAGATGATGTTTGGAGCTTTGTGAATATTGACTCGGCAATCCATTGGACAATTTTACACTCTATGCGCCTCAACGCAACGCTGTTCTGTAACTTTGTGTGGTTTGCCTCTGCGTGGCTGAGTTACTGTGGTTCCTAAACACTTCCAATTTGCAATACCACTTACAGTTGATTGTGGAATATCCAGGAGGGAAGTAATTTCACAAAGTTGTTGCAACAGCGGCATCTTATTATAGTACCACATTGGTATTCAGAGAGCTCTTTGGAATTAGCCATTATTTGACAAATATTTGTAAAGGCAGACTGTATGGATAGATGCTTGATTTAATACACCTGTGGCAGTAGGAATACACCTGAAATTAAAGATTAGGCAGTGAATTATTACTTTTGTTCATATAGTGTGTTATATAGGTACTTTGATCATTTCATAGACCTCATTCATGCACGCCTCAGTAAAATGTATTGGGGACAATTCATTACAAGCAAATGATGAAATTACTGCTGTTGTGCTGTCTGACATTTCATGCATGTTAGGAACACAGAAGACAGACTTCTAGAAATGGCTGAAACGAAAAAAAACGAACTGTTAACCTCAAATCTCATTAGCAAGCAGTGTCATAAAACTGTTTTGAGTCGGGACAACATAAAGAAGTCGCTTTGAGGCTGTGAGATTAGTTTGAGCAAAGTGAGACTAAATGCAGGTGCCAGAAGTTTTTGTTTTTTTTAATATAATGTTAATATACCGTTGATACTCTTAAAGTAACTGAATGTATTCCGAATTGGGTGGTTTGCAAAGTGATACCAAAATGTTACTGGTACAATCTAGTAAGATTGCCGTCATGACTCGCTGTGAAGTGATCAAAGTACACATTGATACATGAACTCAGGTCATTCAGATTAACAGAAAGAAGTACATGTCTTAAAAGGACTGGTTACATGTCTACCACAAAATTTGCCCATTCTGAGCCCTCGATTGGGGCTTAAAAGGGGTAGTGAAATTACTATTTTTTTCTAAATGAAAACTTTAGTCAGTAGAAGTTTTTCCAAGCAATTTTATTTTCCATGTGCCCACCAGCGAGCTAAAAAAGATTATTTTAGAAAGTGACTGGCAGCTAAAATTGGTTGCATAAAGGTGTGCGTGTGTATGAGGCTGCTGGTGAAATCGGATAAATTGCTCTTTTAGATCCTGGAGTTGAAAGTGTCAGAGCAAAGTATGCCGTCCTCTTAGATAAATGTGTCAGATGCAGGAAGTGGAGATGGGGAAATGATTTAGCTTGTCTTGATTTTGAAGATGAAAAGAAACGATGTGGTGTGAAATCTAAAGCGAAATATTCAGTTATGTCTTTGTAGAACCTCTGATAGAATCGTCTTTTCCACGCTCTGCTTCATAGCTTGTTGCCTTTGGAAACTCGTGGACTCTCCTACAGTGGATAGAAACGCTGCGTATGGCGCTAATGATCATATCTGGTGTTATGCTGGAAATGAAACTCAGTTTTAACTACGGTAGTTAATTTAAAGTAATGTTTACCGACGATTCCGTCAGTTAACAGTCTAGGTTAAAATAATCTTTATTACAATAAAATCCAGTTCACAAACATGAGAACTGGTTATTAAGCCTGGTGTTTGTGGTGCGGGTGTATCACAATGTGGTGATTACCGGCTGGAGTTCATATTCCGCTCCATCCCTTCCTTTTATTCACTGCGACATCACTGACTGTATCGACTCATCAGCAGCAGCAATGAGATCATTAGCCGCTGGAGCCAGACCACACTCAGAGGCAGCAACACTTTCTTTAGGCCAGACCTTCACTTCCTCCATGCCCCTTGCTCTGTTGCCACGGTGATCCTGTCTTGAAACACTATAATCTCTCATAGACCCTCATGTGACCCTACTCTCCCTCTCCCTCGCTGTTTGTCTCTCTCATATGTCATGGCTATTTTTTTTTCCTCCCCTCTGGTGCGCTGATGCACATTTTCATCTTATTATCTTGTCCTTTTTTTCTCTGTGCAAGACCAAAGATTGGGGCTTCCATTTTGGATGTCTTTCCTAATTGCCTCTATCTTACCGCCCTCTAAAAGCTCCACTGTATCACTATATTTATCAGATACATTTTACTCATCAGTGGCAAATATACCTAAATTGACTTGGACTGTCTCCCATTTCTTTCTTTCTCTGACAGATCCACCAAGACACACCCAGGGCCTGTTGTGCACATCAGTGATAACCCCATGGATGAGGGCAAGGTAACTGATAGCTGAACATTACATTGCCTATAGAGAAGATAAACAATTGTACGTCATCTGATGATGTTATGTGGAGAAGCAGAGCTGGAAATGATTTTTAGTTGGATCTCAGAGACTGTTCAGTTATATAATGTAAAAGTTCATGTCTTTTAAAAGAAATATAGGCTTGCTTTTGATTCAAGAAAGTTAAAGTTCCACTTAAGTGATTAAGTGAACTGGAGATAATCAGTTAGATAAAGATGGATTGCAGGGGACATTCCTGCTTTGGATCATAGGTAATGATGTTTTACCTCAACTAGCAGTTACTGTTTTCCTAGAGCTAAAGATAGGACAGTCTGCAGTGATGGCGCAGAGTAGGCTACCACTGTGACTGTAAAAAAGGCAGCGACAACAACAACTAGGAGCATTTGGGTTGACTATTATAATTTGCTACTAGTTGCTGGTAGACAATTTGGCACAGGAATTCATGTTACTGCTATCACCAGTTGGGCATTTGCTGAAATTTAAGTTTGTTAGAGTAGTGCTTTTCCGGGACACTGCAAATAAATTGCACTTTTGTTAAAAGAAATAAATACACAGAGTATTATAGCTCATACCTATGAAGCATATGAATTGGATTTTTATTTCTGGAATCTCACTGTTAAGTTCTTTTGGAGTAGCTCTGCATTATTTAGAGGTGAAAATGATCATCTTGGTGCGCCCCCTCATTTCATTCACTGTCTTGAACAAGCCTCAATTTAAGCCAGCTGTCTTTCTATTGGCCTGCCCCCTGCAAACACAGTTTGAACAGCAGACAATATTCGTCTGAGGTGACCATATTAAGGATATCCTTTCTCACATCATATAGAGCCAAAAATGCAAAAAACACCTACGCTCGTATGCGGACCCTTCTATTTGCCTCTTACAGGCCATTTCAAAGGGTTTATGCGTATCTTTTAGCCTGTTCTCACAAGGAAATTCCTAACTATTGAAAAAATAGTTATAAGCTACTCTAGTGTTTACATGATTGCATAGTAAGTGAAAACTTAGTTGCTTCTTACAGTGTGTAAATGTCAGAATATTGCATCTTATGCCATCTTAAGCAATGTCATAAAAGTCTACTAGGGAATGTAAAATAAATAACTGTCATACATTCATAAAGTGAATTCATGATGAACCAGTTTTGTGCAGAATGTAGTTTAACAACAGTCAGCTGAGCCTTACTTGCTTTACTTGTTATTTCAGCTTCTGATTGGATTTGAGTCTGGGATAGTAGTGCTGTGGGATTTGAAGTGCAAAAAAGCTGACTACCGCTACAATTATGATGAGGTAAGGCATTGTTTTCCTTTGTTCCAGTTCTTGTGAGGAAACTAGTTTGTCTGGTGTTCCTCACTGTTGTCTGAGAAACATGTTTGGTCTTGTTGGGTTTCTTTGTAAATCAGTTAACACATGAAAGAACTCTCTGAAGTTTTATAATGACACATGAAATGGACGTTTAGGTTTCTTTCATTTTAAGAGAATGGAAAACAGCTCAAAATAACATTATCATGTATTTTGCTAGTTACTCATGAATTTTTGAAGGGACCCAAACTATCCGTGGACAAGTATCACCTTTGTTGAGACAAACCCTGATTTCCCCAATGATGTAGAGTTACTTTGCTATTCTGAACTGTCAAACATATGTTACTTGTACATTATGTATCACACTCTGTTAAACGGCTACCGTGGTTTCTCAGGCAATCCACTCAGTCGCCTGGCACCATGAGGGCAAACAGTTTGTTTGCAGCCACTCCGATGGCACTTTGACCACGTGGAATGTACGAACCCCAGCCAAGCCCGCACAGATCATCACACCACATGGTAGGAGCTGTTGTATACACACACTTGTATTGTTTATATTCACAGAGGCATGATTAATGGAAAAACTATATATAGGCCTTTAAATAAAGTGTAGTCCCGCCAGTCTTTGAGACCTGACATGTGTAACAGATGGATGCCGACATGTCCATATGTTCACATATGCACCATATGTACTGTCTTCCTGCAATGTAAAATATAATGAGTTTTTGTTTCGGGGATTTGTTTTGTTTTGTTTTTTTTGGCATCTTGAAATCCAATAGGAAAGCAGCCTAAGGATGGAAAAAAGCCAGAACCATGCAAGCCTATCCTGAAAGTGGAATACAAAACAACAAGGGCTGGGTGAGTGTGATGGTAGTTCCCACCCATCCTGTGTCTTAACGGACGCTAGTTTGAAACCATATCCTGTACTCAAAATGTCCTTTCCTGTTATTCTGAATATGTAACAGGTTAGTCTTCTTGACAGCGTCCTTATGCTGATGAAAAGCCCTGTCTAATAAGTAATTAGACAAGGCAACAGTCTCACGATACTTGTTAAATATAATGATTTTTGACACAGCTGGCAGCATCTGAAGAGATGCTCTTATGTCAAAGCCATTAACTAAATGGCCAACATTTCATTGAAAGTGATCTAATAATTTTTTCTCAGGCGTTTGAGGACGGGGATTAATATAGTTTTAATAATGATTAAAAAGTAGGCCCCTCCCAGCACGGGTTCTATCAAAATCGGGCCAAAAAGTCCCCAGAGAAAGCACCACAGTAAAATTTGGTGTCCCTCTTTACCCATTTACCGCTGAGTACACCTGGTAATTTTTCATCTGCCACAACCAATTCAATTTTATTGAAGAAGCTATTAAAATATGTGTGTTTGTTAAACCCAGGGACCCATTCATGGTGCTGTCTGGAGGTCTGTCTTACGATACAGTGGGGAGGAGAGCCTGTCTTACTGTGATGCACGGAAAGAGCACTGCTGTTCTGGAGATGGACTACCCGATTGTGGATTTCCTAACGCTGTGTGAAACTCCATATCCAAATGGTGAGCTGTGACACTAGTCAGAACAGCATATGCAGTTACCAACTGAAACGATGCCATTAGCCATGTAAATTTTCTGCCGATTTGTTTTCTAGACTTTCAGGAGCCTTATGCTGTGGTGGTCCTTCTTGAGAAAGATTTAGTTGTAATAGACCTCGGACAGATTGGGTAAATATTCAACTTTCTAGCTGTGGTTGTATTAATAATTATATTGCATCAAAAAACATGGATATTTTACATTGTGCATCTAGATTCTACACCAAATGGCCACATTACCCACTCTAAAGTACGCTATATTAATATACAGAGTAATAAACTTTATTAAAATTTCCAACTTTGGTGAATACATTACACAAAATCTAGCATCTTTTGTTAACATTTATTATCGCAGCTATAAGTTTGACATACAGATCAGAACATGTAGCATAATGCTGTATAATATTTAGTGTAAGCATGTGACTGATTATCATGACAGGTATCCCATATTTGAAAACCCTTATCCTCTGACTATCCACGAGTCACCGGTGACCTGCTGTGAGTATTTTGCTGACTGTCCTGCTGAACTTATTCCTGCACTTTACTCTGTCGGCTGTCGGCAAAAGAGGCAAGGTTACAGTAAGAAGGTAAATGACTCAGTTGTGTTGTCTGTGTGAATTTTACATGAGCATTTGACTTCACCGCAGACAGAAGCTTCATTTTTGTTTATTTGTTTTTAACAGGAATGGCCCATTAGTGGGGGAAACTGGGGCCAAGGCACACAGAGTTACCCTGAGATTATAATCACAGGGTCTGTATTGATTGAATAAAGTAATAATATAATGAGTCGTGCTTACTTATTTTAAGATGTGCACAGGTCTTGTTCAGTAATAAATGTTTAATTGTTTTGTTTTTATTCTGTCTATCCCCTGCTATAATAGACATGCTGATGGGTCAATCAAATTCTGGGATGCTTCTGCACGTGAGTATTTTGTTGTTAAGAGCAGTATATTACTTACTACAAAAAGTTCATCCTTGCATGTCTTTATCTTTAATTTTCCTTCCAAGGAGATGTATTCATGCACTAAATTAAAAAAACCAAGTGGTCCTATTGGTTGATGGTTCCCATTGGTTATATGGTTACTGCTACTGTTACTACGACATACTGAAGTGTGCACATATTTTAATACTTTTTATGGCCATAGTTACGACTGACCCTGTAGTTATAATGCTACTGAACCCAGATACTTCTATTTGGTGTTGAACTACATTATTTTGTCCTAGAAATTACTGTTTGCAATTCTCATTAGTTTGTGCAATATAACACACCAATGACAAGAAAACTTATCACTTTCTTTCTGTACTTCACACATTACAATAACCTGTGAATTCTGATGGATTTCGAGCCGGATGAGCTGCTACGTCACTGATGTTCTGGGTTTCTTTGTTCACAAACTAATTCCCATTTCTAATTCTAGTTGCTTGGATTTTGAACGTAGTGCTCCTTGAAAGAACAATATTAATCACCACCACCTCGATTCCTGTTGTAACCTGTGCTATCGAGAGTGCACTGATCGCAGTGAATCATCATGTCCTTATTTTCCATCCACAGTAATGCTTCAAGTGCTGTACAAGCTGAAGACTGCCAAGGTGTTTGAGAGGGCTCGTGGAAAGGAGGAGAAGCCAAACACAGATATAGTAGATGAGGACCCATTTGCCATCCAGACCTTGTCCTGGTGTCCCGAGAGCCGAATGCTGTGCGTGGCTGGAGTATCTGCTCATGTTATTGTCTATAGGTTCAGCAAACAAGAAATTACCACTGAAGTTGTTCAGGTAAATTGCTTGGGGCATAATAAACGGACAGAGTGAATGGGTAAATTATCCCTAAGGTCAGGATGGATAGATAATAGGATAATAATCGATAAACATTTAAAAGAACAATCCTTCTTTCTTTTTTTTTTTTTTTTTTTTTGTCTTTTTATTTCTTGTTTAGCTCTTGGAGGTGCGAATGCAGTGTGAGTTTAGCGAAGTGGACTCTCCTGACCCAGGAGGAGAGCAGACCCCCACCCTGCCAACCCCGGGAGCTTCCTCCAGCCCTCAGGAGAGTGAGCTTCCCACTCAGCCATCAACAGGGAGCAACTCCTCTGATGGCCCCCGAGACAATATACCATGTCTACAGTATGGAATTTCTTTAATTTTGCCTTGGCTTCTTTTTGTGAAGCAGGCTGTCACAGAAGAGATGAAAAACACAAGAAAAACACAAGAAAAAAAGAATCCTCTTAATAAAATGCTTTTAAAGTAATAATAATAATAGCAATAAAAATGATGATCCAGAGTGTAGCTTGCCCATAGATGATAATTTATTCCAGTGTAAACTGCAGCCTGCTGTCGTATCCTGCTGTGTGTTTGATGCAGGGTGCGGAGCTCCCCACTGAAGCAGTCTCCGGGCAACCAGGTGGAACTGGTGATCCAGCTGGTGTGGGTGAGTGGGGAGCCACCTCAGCAGATCACCAGCCTGGCAATCAATTCTTCCTATGGCCTGTAAGTCTCTTATGTTCAATACAGCTGATGCTTTTGACATGAGGTCACATCACTTTGGGCTCTCACTAGTCTTCATAGCTCGGTATCCTTTTTTGTGCTCAATTTGTGTGGGTAAAGAAATCGTAATTATATCCTGTCTCAAAGCACACTGTAACCAAGCATTTGCAACCAAGTGCAAAAGTAAATAAAGCCTGCCTAAATCATAATTTGGAGTTCCACTGCATTCTTTGACCTTTCTGTCTTTCAGTGTGGTGTTTGGAAACAGTAACGGTCTGGCTGTGGTGGACTACCTCCAGAAAACCCTGCTTTTCAATATGGGCACATCAGAGCTGTACAGCCCATCTGACCCCTATCAGAGGCAGCCTCGCTCCCCACGTAAAGCAAAGCCTTCCGGAGGTGAGCTGCACTCAACCAATTAAACACTCTTTCTGTTGATTTCTCTCTGTGTTCTGCTGAACTTGTCACCCTGGATAACATTTATCTCACTGAAATACAGTAAATAATTTGCTACGCTCCTTGTATTCCTTTATTTTTTGCTGAACACTTTTGGAGGCTGTTGGAGGTGGGTTAGGGAGGCAGAGCTGACACTTGGCAGCTGCCCTGACTTCGCACTGTGAGCACCGCCCCCTGCAGTAGCTCCTCTCCCTCAACAGGGGGCATCGCTGGCGGATTCTCCATCTGTTCAGTTGGAAGGAGCAAAGACAGTGGAGCATGCATGTTAGAATGGATGCTGTAGCTGAGCAGAGCCGCTCTGCTGTAATAGCACTGCCTTTTGATTCTGTTTACTGACAAAACAATACATAAACCTTGTTTACTTGTTTCAGCCTTGCTGTTTCTGTCATGTCTTCTATTGTGTTTTTCTCTCTTTGCCTAATCATCCTGTCAGTCACTGTTTGTCTTCATTCTTTTTAGTCTCAGTCGCTTGATGCTAGATGCAGGACTCTTATCTGCATTTTGTTTGGTTGCCTTTTAAAAGCAGTCTTTAATTTATGCAAATTGCAAGAACACTATTGGAAACATATACTGTTTTAACAGTGAATCAAATAGAAATTCAGCAGCAAGCAGCTGAGACTTCACATTTTCTTCTGTTTTGCAGTTAGATTTTCAGGCATTTTTCTGTCTCACTGTTTTTACTGTTGATCTCTCTCTGTGATTTGGTAAAGACATTCCAACTGTGACGTCTTGCATGTCCAGACTTTCTATCTTGTATTCTGAGTCTATGAAAAAACTACGCTCATCTCACTTCAGTAAGTCCTGTTGTGTCAGATTTTTTTTTTTTCTCCCCTTCCCACAGTGTCATTGTTCTCCTCTAAGCCTTTCCTTTTATCTCATAGAGATACATTCTCTGGTTTTATTATAGCACCCCAAATCTCCAAAGCTCAGTACAGACTTTTCTTTGACATTTCCAGTGAGGATGGAGTCAAATTTCAGACTTGAGAGAGAGAGTATCTTTAAAGTATACACCTATGATTTGACTACTAGACAGCCAATACTGATGCATTTAGTGAGCTCACTTGTGGTAGATTTGTAAACTGAAGCAGAGCTTACTTGCTAAATTGAATGATTACCTCGTTGTATGATTGCCTTTGTAATACTTGAGCTGTTATTGTTACTACATATGCAATAGGAAGTAACTGCAGCGTAATCCTGTCTGACTCTTAATTACAATTTCTGTGGCTCCTGCAGCGACTTGTGATCCCAACGATGGGTCCAATGCCTCAGAGGACCGCTGCAGATCACCTACTTCAGGTAAGTCTTGGCGTGAACTACCGAATGTATCATTTTCTTTTGAAATTCGTCTTTCATATCGGCTGCCATTTGTCATGTAGGCTCTACCTCACCCTGCAATTCAGATGATGACAAAAAGCAGAATTTCATAGAGAAGGGTATTGTATTTTCAAGTGTATGACCCTTTAAAAGTTAATATTTAGACGGTGACTAAAGTTCTCTGACTTGTATTTTTGAACCTTATTTCCAGTGAAGTTGAAAAGCAGGCGCTTTTCCAAGACGGTTGCCAATGACTTTGGTACTGTATCTTTCAGATGTATTCTTTGTGATTACTCACTCTTTCTCTCTGAATGACGGCGTTCTAACCACACTGTGCCTTAATCCTACGCAAGCCTGTGCATACTGTGCCAGTTAAAGGAATAATTGCATTGAAGAAATCGGTTTTCACTAATCACATAATGTAGGGGTTTTGTAGAAAATGAATCAGGGATGTTGATCAAGTGCATGACAGGATGACTCTTCAATTTCAGGTGCAGATTTTCTATGCAGATTTTTACCAAAATACTGTAGACTGCTGTTACACAACTTAGAATATAGTATGGAAAAATGAAATTTTACTTGAGGATTATTTTTTGTGTGTGTTTTGTTTTTCTTGTTTTATTTTTTGAAACTAAAACAAAAGCATAGAAAATCTGCTTCTCGCCTCAGTCTCTACAGCACTAACATCAAAATGATTTCTCTTGGACTGTAGATACTTGCTCTGTGTGTTTGATTCCAGGGCTTCAGTTCAGTGTTAACTGTTTGGCTGTCCACTGATTCTTTTTATTTTTTCCCCTCCTCCTCTCTCTCCACCTACTCTCTTTGCATAACTATGTTCACTGAATTGTAATTGCCTTATTTCTCAACTGCCTCTTGCTTTGTTTGACATTACAGGCTCTATCGGTTGTCTGTGATGCCTCTCTACCTCATTTGTATTCTCATGGTTTCTCTCAGGGTGGTCACTGACTGCAACAGACAACTTTTAGGAATTTGTACAGAAAAGAAACTGGCAACAACCAAAGGCACCACCTTAAAATCAGCTTTTATTATGATGAATTGTAATGTTATTTCCAAAAGAGTTTAGCGTCTTATTACAAGTAGTCATTTACAAGATATACACCAGTGAGCTATAACATTAAAACTACCTCCATAATACTCTGTAGGTCTGCCTCGTTGTTTGACCCTTTGAGACGTGGGCTCTACGACACCTCCAGAGGTGTCCTGTGGTATCAGGCAGGACGACCTTAGCAGCAGATCCTTTAAGCTCTTTACCTCGATGGGGCTTGCACGCATTTGACTTCTTTTATTTCTACCACTTCCCACAGATGTTCACTTCAAGTGAGGTCTGGGAAGTTTGGAGGGCAAAATCAACAACTTTTCATATTCCTGGAAAAAATCTTTTTTTTGGGGGGGTGGGGGTGCAATTCGGCATTGTTCTTCTTAAAAGAGCCAACTACTATTACAGTGAAGTGCTGTATGTGGTCTGTAACCATGCTTAGGTTGATTATGTATCAAAGTAGCATCTTCATGAATGCCATAGCAACCTCAAAGCAGAACGTTACCCAGACCGTCCCACTGCTTCCACTGGCTTGCCGTCATGCATCCTGCTGTAATTTCTGACACATGTAAACAATGCAGACGCCCCGTTTCCATGATGTAAAAACATGGTTCTTTAGACACCTTTCTCTATTGGTCTGTGTTCCAGTTATGATACACATGCGCTCACTGTAGGTTTTTTTCAGCTTCTAACAGGGATCAGCATACATCTCTGCAGCTGTCCAACCTCAAACTATGCAAACAATCCATTTATATCAAACAGTACTGTTTGATAGTACTATTTGATACTGTACTATCAAACAGTGCAGAAGTTTTCAGAAATTTGTTACATTAGCCCTTCTAGTGCAATTGGAGCTAGACCCTTCCCCAGTTTACCAGTTGTCCCTTCTCGGGCCACTTTTGGCAGGAAGTAACCTCTACCTTCCAGGAACATTTATCACATAATGATTCATGTGAGAGGACTTGGGTCCATGCACTGCTCTTTTTTCTTTTTTACATTTTTCTCCTTTTAGCCCATCAGGTTCGTTTGAACCTAGCGCTAAATAGTCCCACCTGTTTATAGGTGCCATTCTAACAAAATAATCAGTATTACTCAATTCACTTGCCAAAGTTCTTAATGTTGTAGCTGATTGGTGTATGCACTGTGACCTCAACAGTTGTCTTACAGTTGGTATCACCATGTTTAAAAATCGTACTCAAAATTGTGTTCTATTCAGTGATTGCACACTGATGTGCACATTGAAAACAAGGCCACAAAATGGTAAAAATCATACTTATTGAATCGTTTGTTGTAATTCACAATCAAAGAAGTTTAAAAAAAATCTCAATCCTTTTAGGCATTATTGTTTCACCGTAAAACAGAGGTATTTGTTTCTGTTACAGCTAAGATGTCACGGAAAATTAGCTCGTCTAGTGAGCAAAAGACTGACCTGGGTAAGCCAAAACTAATAACTTACATTTTTCTAAGAACCTTTGTATTTTCTTACAGGTGTTCATCTTGTTATTTGAATCTTCTGCTTTGTATTAGGTTCTAGCTTTTAAGTAGGTCTGCAAAACTACTTCTTACTGTCCAGCAACATGTTGTTCTGAATGTCATGTTCCTGATGTCTTGGGGATTTGTTTGTTTGTTTGTTTGTTTGTTTTTACTGCAAGTTCAGACAAACACTCTCTTTTTAAACTCAAAGAAAAGGGTGGGTTCCAACGAAGGCGCATTCAGACATGTAAGAAGCAGTTGTGTTGTGTGAAAAGAACGGCAACAGCCAGGATGAACCTGAAGGAGGACCTCTGTAGAACTAAGTCAGACCCCATTTTCTGTGAGTGGACCAGCCTTGGTCTGACTTGGGCTGCAGTGGGATAACTGGTACTAACTCACTCCACTACTATGGCTCTTACTCTGCAGATTTGGCAGATAACACTAATCCTCTCACAGTGAGCGTTTCCTTCTTTTTGAGGAAGTTCCAGTGGCATGACTGCACTTGGTGTTAAAAATCTTGCTTTTCCTGTTTACAGTTTTTTCTTGTGAAGATCACACGTGATGGCCGATGTTTTAAGCCTTTCCCTCATGTTAAAAGGCCTTTTGTGTTTATGTTGGTATCCCTCATTAGCTTTTTAAAGGGGGTTAAAACTTGTTCTTAAGTTGCCATCAGCACAAAAATAATGCATGAATAATTCTTACTTCTAAAACACCTGTTTTGTTTTGTTTTTTTGGGGGTTTTTTGCGATCCTATAATAGGACATTCATTTTTATTTCTTTAAATAAACAACATTAAGTTTTCAGAATCAATTCCAGAAATCCACATTTGGAAAAAAGTAAACTGCCTCCTTGAATGTAAACTGAAAGAGCATCACAATGTCAAAAGCTTTTTCTTTTTTTTTTCTTTTTTTTTCTTTCTTTTGTTGGACTTTGGGTTTATTTATCATGTTACTGTGGGTGTTTTTTCTTTTCCGCTGCATTTCCATTTCTATAAAGTACATAAATACGATGGAAGGCATTCTCTGCTAAACCTCTGACATCAGAATATATGTTTCTAACCAGGGTTTTGTTTTTCTCTGAGAACTAAAATGCTAAAGTGGAGAGTTTAACTACTAACCCCTTTCACTTTTACATGCGTTGTTTCCTCATTTCCTTTTGTTTGTCCTCCTGCTGTCCAGATGCCAGGGATAACTCATTCACCCGCTCACGCAGTTCAAGTGTAGCCAGCATAGACCGAGAATCTCGAGAGGCCATCTCCTCCTTTCACTTCTGTGAGAGTTTTCCAAGGAAGACAGACAGCCTGGTCAGCCCCTGTCTGCTGGTGGGGACCACCCACGGCTCGGTGATGATGGTGGCCCTCAACCTGCCACCAAGTGGAGACCAGAGGTTACAGCAGCCAGTTGGCATTGCGTCTTGCGGTAAAAAAAATACAAAAAACTTAAAATAAAATTTGCATGAGGATACATAGTGACCTTTGTTGACAAGCATTAGAATATCAAGCATTAGAACTAGGATCAAGCAGCCTTCATTGCTGAAAAGGAGCGAGGGGGAAGCAAATGTTGATCAAGGTGTGGAAATGTGTGTGCAAGGAGTTGACAAGAATATAGACTAAAGCTACACAGATGGTTTCCAATATCATTTGGTGCTACAATAGTCACATGCTATCCACATGATGGGTATATCTTGTGGTTTATTTACTGAAGCCAAAGGGTAAACAGACCTGACCTTAACGTTTTGGTTTTAGGATTAGTTTAGTTATGAAAACAAAGCTTAAAGCTAAAATTGCACAAGTTTCAGAAGACAATTAAGAACTTAACATGCCACTTATAGCTGACCTTGAATTATGCTGTGACCAATTATTTTTTTTTATTTTAAGCTGAAAATATCTAATTTCTTAGGCACCCTGGTCAAGCTCAAAGGAGGCATTTTAACTATGGCCCTGCTGGACGCAACTGGAACTCTGCTGCCCCCTTTCTTTGAGCAGTGGTATGACCCAAATGCTTCAGATGAAGAAAAAGAGAAGAGTCGGAAGCGCAGGTCAGCCTCTCCTCCCTCGTCACAGGAGAGCCAGGATACTCACTTTGCCATACTGTGTTCGGAGAAACAGGCCAAGGTGGTGGCCCTGCCCTCCCAAACCCGCATCTACAAACACAGCATCACAGAGACCTCCTTCGTGCTGAGGGCTGATGTTGTGCAGATGGCCGGGGCTAACTGCATCACCTGTTTCTGTGCTAATGGGCATATAATGACTCTGAGGTATCATCATTACTAGCGTCTGCTGTTATTTATATTTTGAAATCTCTGATCAAGCAGAGATACCAAGTGAGGAAAACATAAATAGATGTTAGCAACTTGGTGTGATGTTTTGCGTGATTACAGTTTACCCAGTCTACGGCCTCTTCTGGATGTCAACTACCTGCCGCTCACAGACATGCGAATAGCAAGAACATTCTGCTTCTCCAACCTGGGTCAGGCTTTGTACCTCACCTCCCCTACTGAGATCCAGAGGATCACCTACAGCCAGGAGACGTGTGACAACTTGCAGGTCAGATAAATGATCAGATCACCATCAGCTCCATGCCAGTAGCTTTGCAGAGAGAAAAATGCATAAATGCCTCAGAGCCCAAGAAAACTCCCCAGCAGTAAAACTGTTTCTTTAAATTTGGAGTTTAATTTTGTCCAACATAGCAGACATTTCTTATTTGTAAGCATTTCAGAAATAACAAGGAGTTTGGCAGCGATTTCTGCCAAACATAGCAACACAGACTTGCTGTGTTTACTTTACATAAATCTTCTCACATAGGCTCAGTCTAAACCAGGAAAAGTAACTGGTGTGATGTTGGCACACATGCTTATGTAGGCCAGCTGTTTGAATCAGGTCTGCGGTCATTTTAACGTTAGACAACAGTATAATTCCTCATAGTTATCTTTATAGAAAATTACAGGTCAGTAGAAAGGTGAAGTGCTTGTCTGCTTACAGATAATTCAGTAGATGATCTGAAGGTGCGGGTTAATTTCCTTTTTCATTTTTCTCTTTCAGGGAGATACAGGCCTTAATCGGGTTGATTTAAAAAGTCTGGCTGAGTCTGCAAATCTTCAGAGACAATATATTGAAATACATGTACTGATGTTTCTGTCTTTCACAGGAGATGCTCAGTGAGTTATTTACTCCAGTGGAGACACCAGAGGCTCCAAACAGAGGTTTCTTCAAAGGCCTTTTTGGGGGAGGAGCTCAGTCTCTGGACAGGGAGGACCTCTGTGAGTACAGAGTGCCTTCTAGTATTGCATAAAGAGTTCTCAAAACCTCAGAGTGCAATTAAATATATGTTTGCATTTGAATACTTAATGCAGTCGTGTTTTAAATGTGTAGTTTTCAGTCATCGGGCTTCTGAATTACTCTAGCTGTTTCATATATTATTGTATTGTTATTACATATATATCTATATGTAAGTATTTCACAGTTGAAACTTTATTTAGCTATCACGTCCTATATATAAAACACTTTGAACCCTTTTAGGGCTTTTATTCCACTGTCTTTGGTAAAATGATTGGTGACCTTTCATTTAGGGGAAAAATGAAAAAAGACTTGTAAACAAACCATCTGCATATCTATTTTTGTCTCTGCTAGTTGGAGAAACAGCTGCAGGTAAGGCATCTCGTAGCCTGGCGCAGCACATCCCTGGCCCAGGCAACATGGAAGGCATGAAGGGGGCCGCATCGGGAGTTGTGGGAGAACTTGCCCGTGCCAGAATAGCTCTGGATGAGAGAGGGCAGAAGCTGGGCGAGCTGGAGGAGAGAACAGCAGCCATGATGGCCAGCGCAGAGTCCTTTTCCAAACATGCGCATGATGTACGTGAACGGCATCTGTTTGAACGCTTGTATAATTTTTTTTCTTTTTCAGGTTATCACATTAATCCTGATTCACATTTCCCCCCACTTTACTTCCTTCAGATGATGCTGAAATACAAAGATAAAAAGTGGTACCAGCTCTGATGGCAGCGTGTGGAGCATCGGACTCTGTAATTTCACACACCAGTATCTCTGAGGAGCTGCAGGTCCCTCTACTTCTCTTCTCTATTTCTCTCCACGGGGGAGTTATGCGCAAAAGAATTGTGCTTTTTTTTTCCCGTTTTCTTTTTCCCTCAGCGTAATATTATCCCTCTGCATTACCTCAGTCACCCGAGGACCTCTGCAGCACAGACACTGTCCAGTGCAATGCAATGAGGATGGAAAGAGGAAAGAAATGGAAGAAGAGAAGCTCTTAGGAGACTCTCATTCCATTTTCACCTGAGAGTGATGACGTTCATTTAACATCAGTCCACACAGTAGGAGAAGAGGGGACCTTTCATATATCCATCAGGCATATATAAAAAGATATAAAGTGCTGTTCTTTTAGCCTGACTGCATTTGATCATTCTCTGCCCTTTATGGTGTCTGCTAAACACAGTGGACTTAAATGAGGAGGAAAGTCTGATGACCCCTTGTCCTTCAATTCTAATCAACTCGATGAACGTGCAAGTTTCTGTAGTAATGATTAAATCACTGAAGGACTTGTTTGTTTTTCTGTCTAAATTATTTTTGGAGTTTGTCTTTTTGCATCTGTAAGTATGGCTTATCCTTCCTTTTTTTTAATATATTGTTTTTGTCTAGAAAGGGCCTTTGAAGTGGTTAAAAGAGTAAATAAATGGGCAGGGAGATTCTGAATCTATTGCCTCTCACCAAATAAGGGCTGGTAGTACACTAGTTCATCACCGACCATACCTTTTTACAGCTTTTACCAAGCAAATGGGTTTTGGGTGAGAAAGACGAATGGTGAATTTATGGAATCACTCTGTTTTATTTTTAAATGTAATTATTTATGGGAAGCGAATAATAGTTGGGGATTAAATGAAGCTGGGCATTAAGTTTTATTTTGTTTCTTCTGTCTATTAAATGCGAAAAAGAAAGTGCTGAAAATGTTTACCCCAATGACGAGTTTACATTGACCTATAATAAAAATGAATTGATAAGAGTGGATACACTGGAAAATCCATGAAGAGCTTATTTTCTTCAGGCTTTCAAGGGGCTATAGCAAAGTCATGTATGAGAAGGATGATGTGTTGATGGGCAAGGCTAAGATTGCCCTTAATATAATTACATATATATATATATTTTGGTTACAAATTTAAGTTTTACCTGTCTTAAAGATGTATCTATATATGATCATTCAAATTTTTATTGGCATACATTTGTAGCTGAATTTTTTTTCTTTCTTTTTTTCAGTCTTGTTTCTCAATGTGTAGGAAAAAAAGCATGTGTCTCTTACAGCACAATGGAAGTGATAACGCTGTGTTTGTATCTGTAGCTGCCAGTAGAAATGACCAAGCACACATACGTGTTCCACGCAGTGCCGTTGGTCATCTCTCTCTGAACCATTAACTTAAAAAAACTGTTTCTGCCTTTGCCTCATGACGCATATATGCTAACCTCTACCTACGTGTATATCTGTGTCTTTGTAAACATACATATATTCAGGAATATGTGTATGGGCGCCAATGTCTATATAACAATATATTGACCTATGTATTACAATAGGTCTTTTGAGGTTTTTGTTTTTGCTTGACAGTGTTTTTCAATGTGATTAACCGGAATCCTATTGTAATTAGATTAGATTTCTTTTTCATGAGGTGTGAGGATATGCTGCTAGTTGTGTCAATATAGGAGCATTATCTGTCGGGCTTTTATTTTGAAAAGAGGGGACAAGACTTTGTCAGTTCAGTTTGCTGCCAAATGTTGTATATAGCGCAACAGCTGGACACAAATCTGACAGTGCGGGTTCAGGTAATGTGACATACCGTATGCTTGCGGCCATGTTTTTTTCTGACACCAAAGAGTTTCTTAATTTCACAAAGTTGTCTTGATTCATTTTTCCCCAGGCGTTAAGAGTCAGTCAGGATAGTTTGATGACACTCTTAAGAAATCTTCTGTGTGTAAGGGGGCGGGATTTAGGGAGGCGATTGGCTTTGCTTCGTCTTATGGGCATGAAACCTTCATTACTGCCCCAAACTGCTGGACACGTATAAAGTAAACCCGAGGAGTTTCATTCCAAAATGGGATATCCAGCAATGGAAATGGAAATTGACTGAATACTTGATCCTAGAAACTGCTAGGAGGTTTGAAACCTCCTTTTTATTTCTGTGTATTATATCACTGAAATAAAGAAAACGTACCTAGAAAACATTGGATGAGCAGTTGCAATATGGAGATACGGCATTTTCGAATAAAACCCTTCGCTTTTAGATGGCTGATTTTAAATCTACTGTATACTATTGAGATAAACCCATTTGGAAGAGCAGTTATGTGGGTTTTGCACTATTTTTTTGTACTTCAAATGATTTTGTTAGTATGATTTTTTTTTTTTTTTTAAAGTGTTGATTCCTCTGTCCCATTTTCTTATGTTTCAAAGGACCAAAACATGACAGAACCTATGCTTATTTATGTCATTTGCCAATTATGCTGATTTC
Organism: Haplochromis burtoni; assembly: GCF_018398535.1. Classification (NCBI taxonomy): domain Eukaryota; kingdom Metazoa; phylum Chordata; class Actinopteri; order Cichliformes; family Cichlidae; genus Haplochromis; species Haplochromis burtoni. The sequence goes on from NW_024582446.1 coordinate 2,033,183, forward strand.
TTCACTCTCAGATTTGTTTTCCATGTCAACATTAATGTCCAAGCTATGGCTGTGCATAAATATCCATCATCCAGACATGACAATGAACGTTTTCTGGTATATATTTAACATGCTCATCTCAGATTTAAGCTTTTCTCCTGCAGAACGAACCATCCTCCTTTGAGTGGGCCGCTGAGTCTTTTTACAAAGTGTGGCCTCAACTTTAAAGTGCTTCAGTTTGCAACATATATGTCCTAAATGGTCTCTTATTGCACATTGAAGGATGCATGATATTAAGTGTTTACAAACTTGAAACAACCATGTATTATCCCCTCTTAGAGATTGTCTGTTCTAGCATTTGTATTAACCACCATGCTGAACAAAACTGAAGTTCTCTTCACACATCCGGAGTGCGTCCCATTTTCATTTGATCATGCCAATTGTACACATGCGAGAGATTATATTTATTTTTTATTGGTACATCTGTTAATGTTGCTGTTTGCTTCATAAACTCTTGCTCTCCCTGCGCTGTAAAAATGCATTGAAGTTGGAAGCTAGGCTCACAGCACCGTGCAGGAGAGCTCGAGGTTTTCTCACTCGCCATACTTCCATCCGTCTGTCTTCTGGGATGAATATCTGTGGAGTTGCAGTATTTTCTCATAGTAGGCAATTTTTGTACAGTTTTATTAAAATAAATTTCACATGGATGTCTGACTTTATCTGCTGCCACAATTTAGACTGTAGATACAGTATATATAGATATTATTGTGCAATGGAAAATAAATGTAAAACCAACCGTAATGAGTTATGTGTTTTCCATTTTATTTTATTTTTTTATATATATATATTTTAAATACCTGAATCTTTTGGCCTCCGCAGGTCAGAGTTCAGTGGCTGTTCTGGATCATTATGTCTTGCTCAAAGACTTTTGGGGCAGCTCTGACACTGACCTGATCGTTTTAATGGACAGCTTTAGAATACACGTGTTTAAGCGTGTGAGTTAAATCTGCCAGATTTAGACATTCAGGCAAATTTCCATCTGCACTTTCAACTTTCAGAGAAGAGTCTAATTTTTCACATTTTTGCACTTGCTCTTCCACTGTGAAAGACCTCTGGAAAGTCTTTATTTACTTACTCTCATTTAGTATTAATCAACATTTTTGTGTTTTGGAAAGTTTATACATAGCAGGGTAGAGAATTCATATAAATAAGTTATGTAATAGATATTTATAGGTACTCGTGGTGTTTTAATCATCTTGTATACTAAACGCCTATAAAAGTGATACATTATGAGTGCCAGTGATTGCCACTTTAGTTTGAAGACTTCCTGCTAATGCTTAAACAACAAAAAAACAAAGAAAAAATTTTTTTCGCCTCTACGCACACAGTCTGTTTCAAACACTTTTAATATGGTGTAAGTTTTATGATTTTTTGTAATTTTGTTGTTTTTTATTGTTTGATTAGTATGTTTTTATTTTACTTATTAAAGGTTAAATTCAAAATTCAAAATTAAAATGATTAAATTAAAGGATGGAAATAAACACTTTTGGTAGTATTTTTTTAATTGTAATGTTTTTGTGTGTGGTTTAGATTTTATTTTATTTTATTTTATTTTATTTTATTTTATTTTATTTTATTTTATTTTATTTTATTTTCAGCGACCGTTCCTACATTTCCCAGCAGCCCCTGCAGGTGGCGCCGCCGCTCTAAGAACTCCCGTCGTCCAGCGGGATAGAAACTACAGCGGTGAGTAAAGATCAGGAGCAGCAGCATCCTCACTGTCTGACGAACCGGCGGATGGAGCGGAGGGACGGCAAACTTGAAAACGGTAAAAGCCGGGGACAAAGTAAGCCGCAACACGTGTTCTCTGAATAGCCATAGACGATTTCTGTGATTTATTTTGTACCATTTGTATTTCAGGTTTTATATATTGCTGTGTTTGAAACGAGATCCTTTTAAGTCTGTGCTTCGGATGAATGTTTTTGATGGACCTCCGCGTGTTGCTCAGTTGCCGCCGCGATGAATGAAACAAAGACGATGGACGCACACTGACCAACACCAACTATTTGACGTCGATCGTTGTACTTTAATTTTAAAATCTAATAGAAACACAGCGGACTCACTTAAAGAGTTTTTTCCCCCGCTAACGTTAACTTTACGCTTCCCTTGACTGCTCAGACTAGCTAAACAGCCTTGCATTTAGAAGTCTCGCTGACTGCATCCAAGGGGGAAATTGTTATGTGAAACCCTTGGCCCTTTCCCAAACTTTTAGCGATGTGACAGCAACAGAGTCTGAACCGGAAAACTTGGGAAGTGCAGGTGTCTCAGCGTGGGTGGGTGAGGTCAAAGGGCAGCTGACAGTACCCTGCTGTCTCCTGATATGCGTCTGCTTTGCTGTCTAATGCTCTATCCACAAGCAATACCTGTGTTTGCTTTGGAGAAGTGAACTGGAGACTGTGTAAAGTTTTACGGCCCACAGTGCTGGATTGCCACCGCACAGGCCCAGCGCAACAGCACCAGTGTGAATGGAGATGATGATGATGTGCACTTAAATTTTTTCTCTATTTCCAGTCTTAAGATGAGCCAGGGGCCAAATCTCGTCCTCCAGTGGCTGTCTAAGTTACACCTGACCCAGTATGTGGAGTCATTCTTTGACAATGGGTATGATGACTTGGAAGTTTGTAAGCAGATTGGAGAACCAGACCTGGATGCTATCGGGGTCCGCATTCAGTATCACAGACACAGGCTGCTCACAGCAGTGCAAGCGTTAAAAGAGGAGGACAAAAGGAAAGCACCTGGGTACTATTTCACCTTAGAGCCTCTGGATGCTTCTGCCTGCCACCACATCTCATACTCAGACAGACTGGGTGACTTGGAGACGCCGAGGTGTCACGCACAGACTGCAGGAGTGCACCAGGCCTCCTGTCCTGGGAACCATAATCCGAGGTTCACAGACTGTAATGACTTTGTGACTTATCCCAAACTGAAGCTCAAAGTACTCATACGGGATAAACTTGCAAAAGATGGCATTAACCTGGGACAAGCACCGTACACCCACAAGGTAGGATATTTTGACTTCATCTCTTGCGGTTAAGTTGATAAGAAATGCTGGGTCTTTAAGAGCTGTCTCATTGGATTTAATATGCTTACTTTACTGCAAATGTGATGAAGAGTGTGACAAATTTCTTTGATAGTGCTGACGTCAAGTGATTCTTCTTTGAGGATGTGTTGGAGTCTCTGGCAAAGGTTCACTGAGGTTCATTGTAGTGTTAGTTTACTCAAAACATTTCCATATTAGTGTTAAACTTAACTGGAATGAATCTAATTGAATTGACTGATTGGGTACTTGGTGAAACAGTAGTAAGACTTACAATGCCTTCTGATCCTCAGTGTACATCTTTTAAATTAAGTTAAGGTGATTTTATGTGGAAAAAATCCTAATTGTGTTCTCTTTTTCTGGATTTACTGTTCCGTAAGCGGCCTAAATGTGCCTAGATCGCTATTTCACGTATCTCGCAGAATGCCATGTCAGAAAATGTTGAGTTCAAGCGTTTAGAAGACATTATCCCACTCTGCCATAATCCTTTGCTGTAGCACCCTTCACACATCCAAACTGGGGCATTGAATCCACACTGGAATTGAATTTGAGCACATAAAATGAAAAATGTGGTATTTTATAAGAAAAGATTTGCTGCAGCTCCAGCTGTTTGGCTCTGTAGCCATGGATTCCTGCTTAGAATACACCACAACACCTGCAGCTGTTTTAAATCTCCAAGAATTACTATACTAGCAAACAGTGAGTCGTTTTTAAGGTAGATGAACAAACAAAATACAAAAAAATAAATAAATAATGTTACAGTGATGCTACTAGACTGTATGTAAGGCAAAAGAGGCTGTGACATCCAGAATGAAATGGTACATGATGGTATGTTTTTCCATCACGCTGACCCATTTTACCATTAGTCTTTTCTTTGATAACATTAAAACAGATTGAATAACGGCCGCCTTTTCTTTAAGGGAGGCAGAAACCTTTCCAAGCATTTGAATTTTCACCCATTCCTGCAAATAATGCAATTTGGTGACTACACGATTTTTACATTTAGGACAGTGTGGTGGGGTTTCTGTTCTGTACTTATTATAGCTATATGGAGAAATGTGTATACATCGTGCAAAATATTATAGTGTAATTCTTTTTTAAATGTTACAAATAAAATTTCTCAATGGTTAAGTCTCATCCCGTCATCAATGACTATTACGATTAGCCAGTTTCTCAAAATAAATATCTCAAAATACAATTTGGATACAAAGTGTTTTTGTTGCTGATACTTTACACAGAAAAAATCTAAGAGATGTGAGTAATTTGGGATTTCTAGCAAATTCTTATACACAAGTCTTCTGATCTATAAATATTTGTAGAAGTTATATATTGCAATTTTAAACTATAATAATATTTAAAATATTTTAAATTTCCCCTTCTCCAAGCGGTTGATGATTCTAACAATACTCACTCGTTGCCAGAAAATAACATTTGCTCAGTTTCACTTGTTAAGCAACAATCGCAAGAAAAACAATGAACAAGAGTTAAAAAGCTCCCGACCTCTGTGGACAGTGGATCAGTCTGCCGTGATGACTGACTGACAGCATGTCATTTTATTTCGAGGGATTTTTTTCCCATCCTGACAACTGCTCTTTGTGTTGACTGCAGGGGCTGTTAGTTAATGTAATTGCAGAGGATAGCTGTTCTGCTCTGGCATTAACCAAATCCATTCAGTCCATAATACACTCAGCGAGCGGTCCAAGGCCGGCCAGATGAAAAGCTCAGCGACACGTTTGGCTTATTTTCAACAGCCTGTCTCCGAGAGGAAGGTGTGACTGATGGATTTGGGATTTGATTATAGTGAAGAAAACTGATGTTTACCGTTGATTAAATGGTAAACAGTCTGTATTGTAACAGAGTGTCAGAGTGAATCCTTGCTAGAAGCACTGATGCACACTGTCCCGGCATATTTTTACACTTTCAGTCCTAAGGCACAGTTGTTTTTCACAGCAGTGGTGCTTAGGCAAGAGAGTACTCGTGTTGATTATTTGTCTTTCCAAAGCTGATACAAGTTTAAAATGCTGCTCATCAACAATGAATGAATGTGTTCTGAGGGGGTAGTGAGCCAGATGCAGCTTTCCAGTTAGATTGAGCTCATATTTGGTCATGATCGCAGTCCTTGTATTTGTGCTTCTTTGTATCAAGTGAGCCTTATGCAGTGTTTGGCGCTTTGTTATTTGCTTTATTATTGAAACTCTAATAAGGAAAGTTTTCTTTACCCATCTGCGTTGCAATTACCCATTAAAAGTTGTACTCTGGCAACAGAGACATGTGCTGGCTCCAAAAGCAATGTCGCAGTGCCAGGGACTGCAGGACACCCCCTGAGGTCCTGCTTCCATGCCATGATGGGTCAGAGATTTACACATTACAGGGAAGGTGGTTTTACTGTTGTGGCCAATTCCTGAACGTTAAGCTGTGGTTCTCTTGCCATCCACTGTGTGTTTAACATTTTGAATGTTCTGTCATCCTGGTGCATTTCAGTAGGAAGTCAGTCAAACTTTTTGGCTCATTAAATTTGGCCCATTGGATCCGTCTCGGTACTTGCACTGCAAAGACATGCACGATTATTTCATTCACTTATAATGTGAACGATGACTCTGCTTCATTCGAAGCTCATTAGTAAAGAAAACTTGAAAGTAAAACAATCAGGTAAAATTGATTGTTATGGAAACTGATTTCGGAGCAGTTTGGCCTTTCAGCTTCATCAGATGTAGTCCATTAAACAGTTGCAGGATACAGGTATGTAGGCCAGTACGGCCCATTTTCTCACCAGGAATAGCATACAGCAGCTTAAGGGTAAACCCATCTCCTCCATCAGTTCTCCTCTGCTTAAATTTTGGACCATTTAGAACTATAATATTGTATACGCCCATTTAGAGATCAGTTCAATGTTTGTATTGTATTTTCCAGGCCTTATTAACCACAAGACAGGGATGTTTTAAAACCTAGGTTCGGGCTGTGTAGTGTACCATATATTACTTTATGCTTACATGATATTTTAGTAAAGCCTCTTCACACCATATCATTTTTTGTTCTTCTATTTTTTTTAAAAAACCTGTTGGTCTCCCATTTGCTTTGTTTGATTTTAACAGTACAGTATGTCCTCAGGCCCTATTCTGTCTGGTATTCATGAACCACAGCAGTTTGCATCTGTAACCACATAATGCCTTCTGCCCTCAGTCTCTAGCTCAATCAATTCCCACTGAGCAATGTGCTTTTCTGCCGATTCTATACGCACGACTTGTTCACACAGACCCAAAGGGCCTGTTGCTGACTTTGAGAGGGGAAAAAACAGTAAAGCTGATTAAGCTGTAAATGATCTAAGTGCTGGTGACACAACAAGCCATTTTCTAAAAATGTAACATGGAAAAAAAGCTTGATATATTTGCTCATGAAATTGCAGCTGCTGGAAATGGGAATCTGTGCTGCATAGATATAGTCTGAAACAGAAGTTTTGTTTCAGACAAGATGATAGAGGGTTGTTTTTTTTTTTTGGTTTTTAAAGATATGCACCAGATTATTCATCATTTGTCAGTAAAGCATACATCACATTTCATCAAGCCCAATCCCTCTTTGGAAAAGCTCCCTTTATAGCTGTCTTAACAATGGGCTTCAACTCCCCAGAAGGCCTCGCTGCAGTGCCTCACTTGAAAACCGTCCTGGAGAAGAAATCTTTATAAGATTTTTTTTTTTTTTTTCTGTGTTGCTTCTCCAGAGGATCAGAGGACAAACAAAACCAGCAGGCCCCTTTTGACAGAAGAAAAGACAGTTTGAATAGAGCCTGGCAAAATACAAGATCTACAGCAGCTGACAGCTGTCTCTGCCTTTGTCACAATAAAGTGGAGATTGAATAGAATGGCTTTTGTTGAACAAAGTTGGGTTTAAAACACCAGCACAGAGTTTAAAGCGAGCACAAGTGTAACAGTATGCTGGCCACCTGCACATGGACTGGTGACTTTAGTTTTTGTTCAGTTTCCTTCAGTGCTTCCCTTGAGTCGCCTTAAAAATAGTTCAATCTCCTCTGATGGCACGGTGATGCAGTGGTTAGCACCTATTAGCACCTTACTGGGCGAAAGTCCCAGGTTTCAGTTCTGGAGTCTGCTGGGACCTTTCTGTGTTCGATGTTAAGTGTTTTCCTCTGAAGGTCCAAAGACATGTTGAATTAAATAGTATTTCTTCCAGTGTGAATTGCTGTGTTTGAGTTAGATAATCTGGGATGGGGTCTACCTATCCCAAGACTAACACAAACTACAAATCCCACATAATTTCCTTAGGGATTAATAAAGTATTCTGATTTATAGCTGTAGTGTATTAATTGTTAGACTTTAAGTCTAAATTTAAAGAAGTGACCTAAAGAGTCTTGCAGTTCATCCTGTGCTTTTATTGTCATTTTTGTGCCAGTAGATGGGCGCTACAAGGGAAAAGCAAAGAGACTTACTTCATTTTAATCAATCAAGAATATTATTGTTACTGTGAGCGGATATTTCAGCTTTGTTGAATTCAACCGATTAAGCTTTTGTTGAATATGGGGTATAGGCAAAGTTGGTCTCGCTCTTCCATCACCCAGATTTTGGGATTATGTGCTGAGTGACTTTTAATCTCTGCAGGTGTTATGGCGCAGGAAAGGAAACTTTGTTTTCCCTCCAAAGGAAAATCGCCATGGTTGTAATTTTTATTTTTTTTATTTTGAGTTTATAAAACTTCTTTTAAATAAGGTAATCTGGACCAGAAGTCCAGACCCATCATGGTTGTGTAAAAGCCCTGACTCAAAGACCTATGTTGAGCAAGGAAAAACCCTGACATGCATAAATGGTTTGGTCATGCTGCAGTGTGATGCAGGTTTATCATGTCCTCTATCCATTATCTTTCTCTTCCTGGTCGCCCTGTAGTGTACTGTAGGGAAGACCTACTATTGACTTTACTCATGTTATGTCAGTATAGATTAGCTCAAACCGCTGGGCATTTGCAGCAATGGGCCTGGAGTATTACCCTTATGGTGCCGAGGGCTAGTTGGGGGCAGGGTGATTGAATAGCATTGTACAGATCATTCAAAACCTAAACATGTCATGCTTATAGTTTGGGATTAAGTAAATTCTTGTCCGGCTGGCTGATCATCTCACTACTTCATTGAAAAATTGAACTGTATAACGACAGCTGTCAGTACACCAGCACATATTCAATATTATGTGACTACTGAGAAATATAACTGATCCATGCTGCTAGCACAGATACTGTTCTATGTACAATGTAAAGCAGAACACTGACCTGTAATAAGTTTAATGTTGTCCAGGGTCACATGTTCTGTATATATACATCCATCTATCCCATTAAATTTTCTCTTTAATGGCCCTCTGCCTTCATGTTGCATTCAAGTAGGAATTATTCAGTAGAGCATCTGGAGGAGCTTTGCCCAGTGGAAGCAACAACAATGCATAACACACTTAGTGTATGCAACACCGTGCTTATTTTGGATTTGACTCAAGAAGAGGCTGCTGTATTTTGTTTTCTATGAGTGAGTATTTTTTGAGCAGTTGTTCTGTGTACAAATTTATCTTAAGCAACCTCACTTATTTAAATGCTCCACAAAGCTCCTCCTTTTTTATTCTTTAGTGCTTTGGCTTGTTTCACAAGGCTAAATAGGTCTTTTAAACTATGAGGTGCTCTCAGAATTTAAATTGCTGTGTTAGCAAGAACCTCTCTTTTCTTTGTGCCAGGCACATGTAAGAGGAAGCTGAAGTAAAGGAGGAAGTTTTATTTAAGTTTGTATCAAAGCAAGCACCGAGTCCAACACTGAACTGCTTTGATCAGGAGTTGCTTCATTTGTTTTGGATGTTTTGAATTGTTTGAATTCAAAAACTGAGTTCTAATTACTTTTTTTGTGCATGGCTTCTCTTAACAGAATAAGCACTGGCATAGTGTGAAACCTATAACCTACACCACATAAAGAATGCAGTTAGAGTAGTAGAGCAGTTGCACTCTTTATTTCTATATTAAAAATTTAGCTTTCATTTTGCTGAGTGTTTGCAGACTTTTGAGAATAAAGATTAGCCACCATATCCCATTAACACCCATCAAACATACAGGCATCAATTGACTTGACAAATTAACAGCTTTACTTCGGATCCAGTATAGATTTAATGGTGTTCTATCAACGTAGTACAAGCCAATCAGTCTACTGGGCAGAAATTCGAGTCAATCTTTTTAGACAAAAAGTAGAACTGTTAAGTTAGCGAAGGCTCTAGCCACACAGGCCAGTTGGCAAGTGGTTGCGGGAGGTTCCTTGCTGTTGCTAGGTTAAATTGGTCCTAGGAGGTGTACGATGCTGCGCTAAAAGCCTCCTTGCTAGTAGTCGAAGCCACAGCCGCATGTAGTTTATATGGGACACCAACTCGTCTGCAAACACTTGAAAACCGCTCACCAAGTGATAGTGAAAGTGACACAAACTGGAAGCATCCACCCTTAAAGTAGAAGTTGAACCATTTGAAGCTAAATCATTGTGTCCAAAGAAAAGCCACAGCTTTCTAAAGTTGTTCATCATAGTGATGATGTTGAGTTATAATATCATTTCCTCTGAGACACTCATTGCTGATTACTAAACAGCCCCACCCCCACCTGAACTGCAGTGCACTACTGGTGGAAACATGATTAGTGCTATATTTCTTCTAAAATTTAGGTCATATATGGAAGCAGCTTATTATTTGTTTACGTGCTGAAACTCTCTGTATATTAGTGCTAATTCCACACGGCACATATTAATAATGTGAGTTACTTCACTGCATTAAGGGCAAGCATTATAAAGAGCATTGGTACATTTTGCATGGCTTTTCATAGGAAGGTAGTGAATGAATGGCACCATTTTTTTCACTTAAGCCTCTGAACTTGTATTAAAGGTTTTCATCTTTGGTGCAGAGCTGCCTTTTAATGTAGTGCACATCTGTTGGGGACTTGAATTTTCATTATCTCTTCCACTATCCTGTCCCACATTATCCTCACAGAAAGCATGGCAATGGAAGGTGAACACATTTAAGAGGGATCTGATCAGTAGTTTGAAATCTGAGAAGTCTCAGTTTTATCTTGTGTTTCAAACAGAAGTTCCCCACATCTCATTTAAAATCAAAAGCATAAAAATGAAAAAAGATTAAACACAATAACACTGACAAATCTTCCCATGTTTGGCAGCTAATTTTAGAATTGAATTCATGCTTCTTTTGCAGATCAGGGATTCGTTTCCATTCAGTTTTATTTAGATGGCACCAAATCGCATATTGTTAGGTAAAGACCTTAAGCAGGGGTCTCAAACTCGCGGCCCAGGGGCCTCTTGTGGCCCACGTCACCCCTACTTGAAGTGAAGAAATAAAATGCTAGTTGGACCTTGAAGTTCAGTGCCAGCAGTGGCCCACAGCTCATTTAAGTTTGAGACATCTGCCCTATAGTAATACAGAAAAACACCTCACCAATCAAACGACCCCATTTGAGAAAACACTTGGCTACAGTGGGAAGGAAAAACCCCCTTTTAACAGGAAGAAACCTCCTCCAAAACCTAGAAAATTACTGTTGCGCTCCTTGATTTGTCAAAACAAAAAAGATGTGTTACATACTTGAATGTGGTGGAGAAAACGAGGGAAAATGTATATTTTAAAACAAGTAATAGTTGCATTAACGTTCCACTTGTTGACTTTAATATTTTAAACATGAAGGTCCCTTTTTATTAGTGGTGTCAGTGGAACTGCAGTGGAAAATTAAACACTGCAAGCAACAAACTGAATTAAACATTTGTAATCTTTAGTGAGACTGTTGAGTTTCTTTCTAATCATGCTGCTGTGTCTGTACTGTAGATATGCCAAATATGGTTAGAAGGGGATCTGTGTGCTATTTAGGCTTCTGTGGCCCACAGTAAATCTCAAGCTTCCAATTCATCCAGTGCTTTGACCTATTAGTAACTTAACCTCAAGGTATGAGGTATGTTCTCCCAGTGAGAAAAGCAGAAAAGCTGCACAAAAGATGTTCCTGCAAAACTGTTAAACCAAAAGTGCGTTTTGGTCTTTTTATAGCGTAAATCTTGTAGGGATGACAGTGGGAATACATCAAGATGCCACATCAGTTCCTGTTTGCTTGTTTACCCAGTGACTGGCAGTGTACTGTGGCAGCTTCCCCACAGAGTCTACTGCTGCTTCCATGCACTGGTAGTCTGCAGAACAAGAGTACAATCCAGCTGTGTAGTGTTGGTTGTCAGCATAAGGTCTGCTCATACAAGTGAGTTTTACACCACTAAAAATAACACCGTACGTGACGTTTCATGAAGGCTGTGGTTACCGATCAACCACAACATTAACCCACTGACTAAAATTGTTTCCTGGCATTAATGTGGTTAATTAAAAAGCACATTATTGCCAGGAAGTGCCATCGTGGCAATGGCACTCCCTGAGGGCAGTGGCCTCTCCCAGCAGAGTTGTATCTACAGTGGAACCACACTAAGCTCCTAATCAACCACTGTCCCTGCAAACACACATCCAGAGGTCTCTGTTCCAGTGAATTAGAGATGTCGCGAGCTTAAGGTAGACCTTCACAGTATTTGGCTGGTGGATTTAGTTGTTTCTGTTCATCGTATATAGAAGAAAAGCCAAGGGTCGCGCTCTTGTAATGCAGTGAACACTGTATGTTCAGAGTATGACCCACTTTCTGCTCCTCTTCCTCCCCATAGCAGCTAAGACCCCTCCTCCCTTATTAATTTCATATGATAAGTCTGCTGACACTATGGCATAGATCCAACAGCAACATACTATATAAGCTGAGCTACTTTCCTGGTGAGCCATTTGGGCCGAGGACTTCTTGAAATAGCTGTCATGTGAAATTAAGAGGATGAAATTCTTAAATGAATTTCTATTATCCTGCCTTTGGTTTCCTGAGAATATTTGATGTGTGGAATGCCACATTGGCAGCATACATAATGTATTCACTTCAAGAAATCCAAGTAAAACGGAGCAGCTGTAGTGCGTTTGTGTTTGCTTTGCCTCAGGTCCCCCTGCATTAACTTAGGTTAGGTCATCTTTTCTCTTATGTGGGAGAGAAGTTGTGTAACCACCAGATATTTTTGTATTTTTCTGAAAAGCTATTTTAAATTTATTTTACTGTTTTATCAAACTGAAGTTTAAAAAAAGGTCCTAGTTGCTTTAAGTTGCAAAAATCTTTCAGCATTATTCTTCAGATACATATAAATGCATTGTGCTACATGTTATTGGTTTATGACTTCTGTTTTATTGATTGTATTTGTTGTAATTGGACTGATTTACATCAGTGTTTCACATCATAACGCATACAGTGGGGCAAAAAAGTATTTAGTCAGCCACCGATTGTGCAAGTTCCCCCACTTAAAACGATGACAGAGGTCAGTAATTTGCACCAGAGGTACACTTCAACTGTGAGAGACAGAATGTGAGAAAAAAAAATCCATGAATTCACATGGTAGGATTTGTAAAGAATTTATTCGTAAATCAGGGTGGAAAATAAGTATTTGGTCACCTCAAACAAGGAAAATCTCTGGCTCTCACAGACCTGTAACGTCTTCTGTAAGAAGCTTTTCTGTCCCCCACTCGTTACCTGTATGAATGGCACCTGTTTGAACTCATCATCTGTATAAAAGACACCTGTCCACAGCCTCAAACAGTCAGACTCCAAACTCCGCCATGGCCAAGACCAAAGAGCTTTCGAAGGACACCAGGAAAAGTATTGTAGACCTGCACCAGACTGGGAAGAGTGAATCTACAATAGGCAAGCAGCTTGGTGTGAAAAAATCAACTGTGGGAGCAATCATCAGAAAATGGAAGACATACAAGACCACTGATAATCTCCCTCGATCTGGGGCTCCACGCAAGATCTCATCCCGTGGGGTCAAAATGATCATGAGAACGGTGAGCAAAGATCCCAGAACCACACGGGGGGACCTGGTGAATGACCTGCAGAGAGCTGGGACCAAAGTAACAAAGGTCACCATCAGTAACACACTACAACGGCAGGGAATCAAATCCCGCAGTGCCAGACGTGTTCCGCTGCTGAAGCCAGTGCATGTCCAGGCCCGTCTGAAGTTTGCCAGAGAGCACATGGATGATACAGCAGAGGATTGGGAGAATGTCATGTGGTCAGATGAAACCAAAGTAGAACTTTTTGGTATAAACTCAACTCGTCGTGTTCAAATTCAAATTTTATTTGTCACGTACACAGTCATACACAGTACGATATGTAGTGAAATGCTTGGACAACTGCTCGTGACCTAAAGAAAACAAAAAAGGAAAAGGCTATGAATAAGATAGGAAATAAATATGAAAAATTAAAAAGGGTAAATTTAACTAGGAAGGAATAAAATATAAATTAAGGTTAAAAATGAAATAACTGTACAACACAAATTAGAATGAAGGGTAAATTTAACTGGGAAGAATAAGATAAAATATATAAATTAAAGTTGAAAATAAAATAACTGTACAACAAAATACACAATATAGAACTATATAAGAATGTATGAAGAAATATAAATAAATATATACACAATAACAGCAGCTGTACAAGTATTAACTGGAGGAAGAAGAATACTGAGTTGCATCCCAAGAACACCATACCTACTGTGAAGCATGGGGGTGGAAACATCATGCTATGGGGCTGTTTTTCTGCCAAGGAGACAGGACGACTGATCCGTGTTAAGGACAGAATGAATGGGGCCATGTATCGTGAGATTTTGAGCCAAAACCTCCTTCCATCAGTGAGAACTTTGAAGATGAAACGAGGCTGGGTCTTCCAACATGACAATGATCCAAAACACACCGCCCGGGCAACAAAGGAGTGGCTCCGTAAGAAGCATTTGAAAGTCCTGGAGTGGCCTAGCCAGTCTCCAGACCTCAACCCCATAGAAAATCTGTGGCGGGAGTTGAAAGTCCGTGTTGCTCGGCGACAGCCCCAAAACATCACTGCTCTCGAGAAGATCTGCATGGAGGAATGGGCCAAAATACCAGCTACTGTGTGTGCAAACCTGGTAAAGACCTATAGTAAACGTTTGACCTCTGTTATTGCCAACAAAGGTTATGTTACAAAGTATTGAGTTGTATTTTTGTTATTGACCAAATACTTATTTTCCACCCTGATTTACGAATAAATTCTTTACAAATCCTACCATGTGGATTCATGGATTTTTTTTTCACATTCTGTCTCTCACAGTTGAAGTGTACCTCTGGTGCAAATTACTGACCTCTGTCATCATTTTAAGTGGTGGAACCTGCACAATCGGTGGCTGACTAAATACTTTTTTGCCCCACTGTACATCATTTCAACACTTTTTCACAGAGAAGGAGAAGAAACACAAATCAAAGTGAAAGGTTAAAAAATGATGGACTGAAACAGAAAAGAGAGCTCTGAAAGCACAGTCCCTACTAAGGCCAATGCCTAAGATTCCAATTTTAAAACATGTTTTCCTGGCTCTGCATCCAAATTGATTGCATTCTTCCTCTTCCCATACTTTAACTCTCGAGTGAGTTTAATAAAACTAACTTTTCCAACGCTTGAGGAATAAAAGGCACTAAAAACAGATCAGTCATACTGCTTTTCTGTACAGTTTCAGTATGCAGTTATTCTGATCATCGCTCAGTTTCAGTTGAATACAGGAAAATTAACCTGGAACCTTCAAACCCAATGTGCTCTTTCATCTTTGGATGATATCACCAACCT